>NC_087086.1:28199504-28502648 GCF_036172545.1 Culicoides brevitarsis | reverse complement strand
AAAAATGAAAAAAAAAAATAAAAGAGTTCAGAAAACGAAACGAGTTTACTGTCGCAGACTTGTTTTTGTTTTGTATCTCGTTTCGTGTCGTTGTCGTTGCGGTTGGTATTATGCAAGTGACGGAGTCATGTGTCATGGAAGTGTTTCACCGAAATCGCAATGTGTCGATTTTATTGCGCTACATGCGAAAATGTTTTGTGATAAAGATATACAGAGATAGTGGTTTTGAAGCGTGAGTGATTAAAATCGTGACAATGAGAATTACTCAGCAATGTTTTTTTTCGTTGTTGATAAGAATTTGACCGACATTCCTTGTGAATGTTTTGGTTGTTCGTTTTATAAATTTTTGAAGGATTTCAAGCACTTTTCTAAAGGATTTTCAAAAGTTGAATTTTTTTGAGAAGTATTCGTCAAGAGTTTGACCAAAATTTTTCGACGTTCATTTTGATAAGGAACTTCTACTTCAGGAAACTTAACTTGTCGTTGTTTAACGGACCAAAAAAACTTTGGATAGTAAGGTATTGCATAAGTTAATTGAATGTGGTTTAATATTTTAGACTAAAGGAAAGGAGTAATTTGTAAAATTAACAAAAATTGTCAAGAAAGTCACTTGAAGTATTTCTGGATGTACTCTTGAGCGAGATCAAGTCTCAAGAAGTCTCATGAAACGGCTATACTTAAGTTACATGCAAATTTTTATAAACTTTTAAAGGGACTCTACAAAAGGCACAGATTTTAACAAAGACGGAGATCATAATGAATAGACTACTTAAACTTGAGCTTTAGCTTATTTAGGTATCTCTTTTCGGTGAAAAACTACCAGGAATTTTCCATTTCCAATACTTTTTTGTTAAATTTTGTGTCATTTTTTTAGTGATCTGGACCCGCCCTTGATTTCCAATACTTTTCAGATCCGCTAATATAAAAAAAACCCAAATATAAATACGAACTTGAAGGAACTCCCAAGGAACTCTTCTTCAAAAAAAAAATATCATGAACAATTAGGTAAAAATGTTGACAGTTGACAAGCTGTTGTTAAATACTTTTAAACTTGAACTATGAGACCGTGATCCTAACAGCGTAAGGTCCTGAACTATATTTTGTACTTAAACTCTTGAAGAGATTTTAAACAAACTCCTCAAAGAGCCTCAAATTTGAAAATTATTTATTTTTCTGGATTATTTTCTGGGTTTGAGGAGTTTTGTAGGTTTTAACAGCGATAAGAGCTTTGAAAAACTTGAAAAAATCTCTTCAAGGGACCTCAACCATGATACCAAGATGTAACTTGTATCATAAACTTTTAAAGAGAACTATCAAAAACTTCACTTAGGAAAATTCATTAATTTTTATAACATTTCAATGATCTTTGTGGATATAGACAATAAGCATAAACCGTCTTTAGAAGTTTTATTTACCCACAAATCGCTTCAATCGTTTTATGACCTTTCTCAATTTCAACGAAGCATTTTGTCTTCGATCGCGAGAAAATTTTAAACTGTTGTTGAAAAATGTTAAATTGATTTAAAAACGGTCCTGTGAGCTAAAATAAAACTTCTAAAGATGGTTTATGGATAGAAATAGATAAAAAAAAGTATACAAAAATCATTGAAATGTTTTGAAAATTAATGAATTTTTCCTTAAAGAAGTTTTTTTTTTTAACTCACAAATCTTTATCTTAAAATTTTTTTTTTTGACGTTAAAAGTTACTTTTCAAGTTTCTATGATTTTGACAAATTGAAGCCTCAGTCGAAGTTAAAAAATGTTTGAAGATGAAATGATTCGTAAGTGAAATAAACTTCTAAAGACGGTTCATGCACAGCAAGTGCTGTTAAAAGTTTTCAAGGGTCATTGAAATGTTTTGAAAATTAATAAATTTTTCAAATGAAATTTTTTAAAAGCTTTTAAAAGTTCTTTTTAAAGTTTATAATAAAAGAATGGTTTTTGACCCAGGGATTTCAGGCTGTTGAATAATTTAATAGGCCCTATGGGATAAAATTTTTTAAAATCATGGTTGAGACCCCTCGAAAGAGTTTTTAAAAGTTCCAAAATCCTTTGAAATGCAACTTTAGCTCATTTTCGAAATCCTTAACTTCACTCTTTGGTTAAAATCGTATATCACAATGCACTTTTTTTATCAGCACTGCGCTAAATTTAGTTTGTCGCCACAATTTTATCAAATTTCTATCACAAAGTCGTCTTTCGAAAAGCGCAATAGATAAGAGACCTCAACATACATTTCGTGCTCATTCCTCGACCAAATCATGTGTATAAATTTTTTTATCAACAATCACTTCCTGGAATGAGCTTACTGCTTTTTGCTGTTCTACTATTTATTTATTCCCAACTTTATTTTTTACTGTCTACTATTTTGTTTTTTTTTTTGTTGTATTTTATTTACATTCTACTCAGCTTTGTAGTCTTTGTGTGAGTTCATCGTCGTCACGTTGTTCTGTAGAGTAGAGAGAGATTTATTCGTCGATCGTATGTGAATTTCTTGACAATTTTGCATTTTATTACAATAGAAATCAAATCACATGATGACGAACAATATATTGTGATGACCTTGGAAGTTTTTTCCCTCACATTTTACAACAAAATGGAAACAATGCAAGTGACTTTTCTCTTTTTTTTGTGACGTTTTTGGTCATTTTACTTGTTTTTTTCTGTGCTATCACCAAGTTTTTTAATTTTTTTATGAGCAATTGAAATAAATGATGATAGCAGTTGTTTTGTTGTTATTAAAAGAAAAATAATTGTTTGCTCAAGCAGCACATCGTAATATGGTTTATTAATTTTTCTCACAATTTCACTCGCTATCCATCATGCAATTTTACTTTCTATCAGTTAATGCGAGCAATGTCAGCATCTACTTTCTACGATTTTTTTCCATGGTTTTTATCGAGATTGAGACAAAGTTGTCTCCTGAGGTGAATATTGATCAGTTTATGGCCAGCTCGATGCGGAAGGATGGAAGTTTGTACGCATTTTGAATGTTAATCTGATTAGAATTTATCAAATTTTGAGCCGTGACACGAAATTTGCTGCAAAAAAATGACAAATAATTGGATTGAGACACTTTTTTAACTTAATTTGTTTGCTAATTTGTTGCTTTTTTGCCACACAGGGTCGACACACAAAAACGGGCCAACTCGCTGCCATAAAAGTCATGGACGTGACCGAAGACGAGGAAGAAGAGATCAAACTGGAAATTAACGTGCTAAAAAAGTACTCGAATCATCGGAACATTGCCACATACTACGGTGCATTTATCAAAAAGTCGCCTGCGGGCAAAGATGACCAGCTGTGGCTCGTGATGGAATATTGCGGTGCCGGCAGCGTCACCGACTTAGTCAAATCCACCAAGGGTCAGAGCTTGAAGGAGGAATGGATTGCCTACATCTGTCGCGAAATTTTGCGCGGATTGAGTTACTTGCACTCGAACAAAGTCATTCATCGGGACATCAAGGGACAAAATGTCTTGCTCACAGACAATGCCGAGGTGAAACTCGTCGATTTTGGCGTGTCGGCGCAACTTGATCGAACCATTGGACGACGAAATACATTCATTGGTGAGATTTTTCTCTGAATTTTTAACAAGTTTCAATCTTAAAAATATTTTTTTTAAAGGTACGCCATACTGGATGGCCCCAGAAGTGATAGCATGTGATGAGAATCCAGACGCCACGTATGACAATCGCTCGGATTTGTGGTCGTTGGGTATAACAGCGTTAGAAATGGCTGAGTCGCAGCCCCCATTATGTGATTTGCATCCGATGCGAGCGCTCTTCCTGATTCCGCGTAATCCGCCGCCGCGACTAAAATCGAAAAAGTGGAGCAAAAAGTTCCATGGGTTCATTGACACTGTTCTTGGTAAGGAAAATTTTCGGTTTTTGGTTTAAAAAAAATTATTAAAAATTTTTTCGAATTCCTTCTTTTTTATTTTTTTTTTTTTGAGAAATTTTCATTTCTCAATATTTTTAAAAATATTTAATGTGAAAAAAATTTTAATTTTGTTTTTAATTTTTTTTTAATTTTAAACAAATTTTGTTTTAAAAAAGATTATTTAAAAAAAAATTTTCATTAAAAGAAGATTTAAATTCAATTTTTTCTTAAAAAATCACTTTTTTTTCGTAAAAAAATGAAAATACATTTTTGCTCTAAATTTTCAAAGATTTTGTACAAAATATGGAACCTGAAAAAAATTTTAAAAATTGTAGAGTCGAAAAAAACTTTTAAATTTCACTTAATGAAGCTTATTTTGCTTAAAAATCATTAAGTTTAAGAAAACAAGTTGACTTAAGAGTACAAAAGTCGTTAAGTCACATTAAGTAAAATAAAAAAAATTTTTAACTTAAGCTGAAAAATCAATATGCTTTTGCAAAAATGACAATTTTAAGGCAAAAATATTGATTTCTTTTGAAAAATATGATTTTTTTAGAAAATTAAATCTTAAGTTGTGACTTAATTGACTTAAGATTTTAACTTAAGAATAACTAAATTAGCAAATATGGAAGAATTTTTTTTCCTTAGATCCAAATTTATTTACCAAAATTGGGTTTTCAATTAATTTTTAAAATTTCATCTGAAGTCTTAAGTTTTTTTTTATTTTTTTTTTAATTTTGTAACTTAAGTTTTGAATATTTTACTTAATGTGACTTATGCTTATATTTAAGTCAAAAATCAATAATTTTCAATTTTTTAGCTTAAATTTTTGGTATAAATTTGAAAAAAAATTCACAATTTTTTAAAATTTTTATGAAATCGAAAATATTTTTGATATTTTTATCTGCCTTTTTTTAAAAAATATTAAAATTTTAATTTTTCCAACAGTGAAAGACTATCATCAGCGGCCTTACACAGAGCAATTACTAAAAGCGCCATTCATCAAGGAACAACCGACGGAACGTCAAGTCCGCATCCAGCTAAAAGACCACATCGATCGCTGCAAGAAACGCAAGCAGGAGAAGGAACGCGAAGATTATCGCTACTCCGGCTCCGAAAACGAAGAAGAAGAGCAACCGACTGCCGGCGAGCCATCATCCATCATTCAGGCAACTAACGGCGACACGTTACGTCGCAACTTCCAACAAATCCAGGAGGGCAGAGCCATTTCGCAAGCGCAACAAGCGCAATTGGCCCAGGAGCAACAAATGAAGCAACAGCAGCAAGAACAATTGCCACAACCGAATCGCAATCAAAAACCAAATCAGGTTTGTCTTTTTTTGCGCGCTTAATTTTTTTTTTTTCATTTTTTTCAAATATTGGTCCAATCGGCTCATTTTCACACGTCATGGCGCTTAAAAATTTTACACTTTTGCTTAAAAAAAAAATCATCGCTGCACACATTTCGCACCCAAATTTTATCATTTCATGCAGAAAATTAGCAAAAAAAAATGTGCAGTTAAAAATCCCATAAAAAAAATTTCGTTTTAAAGCGTGAAATCATTCCGAATAACCAATATTGGGATAAACCGACGCAAGCGACGCCGCCGCCTTTCCATCAGCTAACAACGTGTGAAGAGCCAGAGCGACCGCCCCAATTGCCACAACGTCAACTAATGGCACCCGATCCTTACATTACAAATTCACAGCACGCCAACAGGCCATTACCGCCGACACCGCGGAGCTCATCGACGCCGCAATCGTCGCAACCGCCAGCGGCGCAACAGTCACAAGCAGCTCCCCAGCAACCGCAACGGAATTCGCAGGGCAATTTCAAGCCAGTGGTGAGTGTCGATTTTTATTTCTTTCCTTTTTTTCTTTGGCTTTTCTCTAAATATTTTTCTGTAAAAAAAATTAAAATTAAAAAAAATGTAAAGCTCAAAAAAAAAATTAACCGAAAAAAATGGCTTTTCCTGACACAATTTTATTTATTTTATTTTCATGTTCCTTTCGTTATTGTTGTTGTTGTTGTTATCAATGTTACATTAATCTCTTCATTCATTGTACAAAAAAAAATCTGTTTGGATCAACGTCCATCTGTATCAAACACAAAAACTATCACAACACTTTTTTATTATTTATCAAAAAAAAAAAAATAAAAACTTTCTACTGCACAAATTTACACTCTGATGTACAAACAAAAAAATAGCTGCCACCTAGGAGGCCAGAGGTAGGTTGCTGTTTTATTATTTTATTTATTAATTTTTCTTTTGCACCTCTACTCTGCGATATTAGAACGCTTTCTTATGAGCATTAATCAATATTTGAAAAAAAAGGCTGAACAAGTAAAAATTAATTAATTAAAAAATAATAAAAAATTAAAAATTTTCAAAAAATTTAAAATTAAAAAAAAAAAATTAAAAATTAATAAAAAATTTTTTAAAAAATTTTTTTTTTTAATTTTAAAATTTGAGTTAAATTTTGTTTAATTTTTTTAAATTATTTTTTTTTTGTTTTTGATGAATTTTGATTAAAAATTCAAAATTTTAGTATTTTTTTTTATTTAAATGGTCTCTTAATTTTTTTTTCGTTTGACAATTTTTATTAAATAAATAAATTTTTGTCAAATAATAAATAAATATATTTAGATAACTTTTTTTAATTTTTAAATTAATTAATTTTGACAAAAAAGTATATTTTGAAACAATAAAAATTAAATTAAATTTTTCAATTTTAAAATCTCACGAATCCTTAACGATTAAAATTATTTACGGAAAATTTAAAATTAATTTTTTTAAACATTTTTGGATATTGGATAAAAAATTATCCGTTAATTAGAAATTTTTTAAAATTTGTTGATTTTAATTACTTTTATTTAACAAAGATTTATTAATTAAATTTTAATGTTTTATTAAAATTATTTTTTTTCAATAATTAAAATTTTTGTGTTAAAAGTTTAGAAAATTTAAAACTAATTTTTATTATTTTTTCAAAACTTTTGGTTAATTATAAAAAAATTTTTTTATTTTTATAATTATTTAATTTACTTAATTTTTATTTTAAAATTAATTTTTAGAAAAAATTAAATTAAATTAATTAATAACAAAAAAAATATAAATAAATAAAAATTTAATTAATTAAATATTAAAAATATTATAATAGCTCTTTATTCAATTTTTTACAAAAAAAAAATGTTTTGATAAATTTTTCAATTTTTTTTTTGTTAAAATATTTTTTTTTAAATACTTAAAAATACTTGTTCAGCCCATACAACATCAGCTTTCTGTTCAAAAAAAAAATCACCTCAAAAAACAAACTTTATTTTTTTTATCAATTTTTGACGCAATATTTGGCCACCTTTAACCTTTCCTCCTTGTTAACCAAATGTATCAACAAACGCTTGCACGCATTGTTTTCTCTTCTCGTTATCATAAAATAATAAATGTTAATGAAAACTAAAGTCACACCTCCCTTTTTTGTTATCCTTTTTTTCTTTTTTTTTTTGTTTTTTTTTCTCTTATTGATTGTCTGATGTGTGCGCCAAAACTAAATATCCTGCTAAATATTGTAAAAAAAATAAACCAAACACAAAACACCCCAAAAACCCTGTAAAAAACCTATGAAAAACGTAGGATTTGGATATCTTAGCTGCCCAACTTAATGAATTGGCCTCATGCTCTTCTACTCGACAGTCTCAAGCACAGCCGGAAGCGCCGCCACGCAACAATCGTCAAATGCCGAATGCCACGGGCAAGCCAGCCGCTCCCGATCCATCGAGCAAGTCGTCGTCGAACAATCATCAGCCCATCAATCCGCTGGATCCGATCGATGACAGCGACAGCGATAGCGAACCGGAGGAAATTGGCAATGAACGAACACGCAACGACGGCACTTTGTTAGCGAGTGATCCACCAAAGCCACTGTGAGTTTCAAAACGAACAATTTATTTTTTTTTCTTCTACTAACAATCTCTGTCAGTTCAAAACTAACAAAAAATTTTGTCTTTTTTTGCTCCCATCCCCAATTTTTTTTTTTATTTTTTTGATTTAAAGTCCTGAATTTTCATATAGGCCCGGATTGAGTTCTTTGTCGGAAGATTCGGGAGCAACTCCAGCTCACGGCTCTTCTGGCGGTCCTCCAAATCGCCCATTGCCACCGACGCCAGATGATGACGATGCCGGCGAACGAACTCTCATCATGAAACGGGTAAGTTATGATTTTTTTGTGAGTTTCCTGAACCTTTCATTCAATTTCCAAAAAGTTTTCGCGTGGCTTAAATTTTTTTTTGATCAATGGAGACCGAAATTCATGTAGTTTACAGTTCAGTGACCCTAATTTATTCACTTCGGTCAAGGATTTTTCACTAACAAGCTTTTTTGCACACATTTCAATTATTTTCTGACAATTAGAAGGAAAGTCTTTGGGGTTGTGGTTAACTTTTTTAACCTCACACACACGAAAAAATTGTGCAGTGTACAGTTTTTGAGCAATTTTTATGCAATTCCTTCTCAAAATCCCTAAAAATTTACACAATCATCTCAAAAAGTTTAACCAAAAAAAAAACAATAACTCTCAGAATGGTCTTGCCAATCAGTCCAACTCGAGTCTTGTTGGAACAACTTCATCTACCACCACGTCATCGACTGAGGGCGAAGAAGCAGTATTACTTCGCGACTGGAATTTCGAGCAATTTTTCCCGAACGGCTCCGCTCGAAATTCCGTAGCTGAAGCTCCGGTACGTGCAGCGCCATCTATACCCCCTCGCAGCACTCCACCGTCGCAACTGAATGGCATCCAAAAAAGTCGTTCCAGCATCTTCGGCTTTGGCAGGAAAAATGTCGAAGAGAAACCCAACCTCGAAGATCGCGTTAAAAGCGAGATTTTCTCGAATAACGTGCGAAATCGCGAATTTGTGAATAACCTCCAAGCGGCGAATGGCAGCAGTCCGGGACACAAACGCCAAGATAGCGATTCGCGAATCTCGTTGAACTTCGTAAGAGGCTTCCGGCGTGAAAATACCGACTTTTTCCCGCTTTCCAAGCGACATTCTGCCGTTTTGGGGGAAAATCATGCGCAAAAACCAGCGCCACAAGTCCCACTTCGCTCCAGCGCCATCTTTCGGCGAAATAATGACAACAACAAAGGCGAGCCGGTACTAAAGGACTACATTAATCGCGCCGATACCGACATCCTGCGTCAACGAACGCCGCCACAAACGCAATCGCAACAGCCGCAACCGCAGCAGAAGCCAAGCAGCAACAAGGGAAGCACTTTTGCCTTTTTGAGACCTCGCAGGGAAAAGACTGAATCGGTAATTCTCGTTAAAAATACGGCAGCGCGCCAATTGTATGCCCAACAAGTGCAGGGATCGCAGCATCAGGTAAACTCAAATCACATGGCACAAGGGAGAATTTTTGCGTCGCGAAACATTTTTAACAAAAAAAAAACCCTCGAAAACATTAATCATGCTAATCCAAAAAAAAAAAAATGCTAATAATTGACATCATCATCAAAAAATCATCATTTAACCCAAAAAAATTACTACTAAAATGTGTTCGTTTTCGTTTTTTTGTGGTTTGTCAATAAACGCATGTGTCTCTAACTACAAGGTCCTCATCATCTTCATCATCATCGGAGATCATCAACGTGAAAAAATCGTGTCGCGTGTCATTTGTGAAAAAAAAAAAATTATTGGTGATTGGTACATTGACATAATGGTTGAACAAGCAAAAGTTGATTTTTTTTTCCACAAAAATAATTTTTTTAAATTCCTAAAATAATTAATTTTAAATAATAATTTTCATAATTATTTTTAAAATAATTTTAAAAATTATTTTAAGAATTTTTAAAATTATTTTACAAATAATTAGGAAAAATTTTATTTAATGAAATTAAATTAAAAATTCTTTTTGACATTAATTTATTTAAATTAAAAATTAATAAAAAAAATACCACATTTTTTTCAAAAAATTGAAATGCGGTAAAAAAAATAAATTAAAATAAAATAAAATTTTTAAAAATAATTCAATTAAAAATATTTTAGAATTTGAATTTAAAACAATTAATTTTTTTTAATAATTAAAAGTTATTTTTTATTAAAATTTTTAAAATTATTTATTTACGTATTTAAATGAAATTATTTTTACCAAATTTAATTTTTTTACCATTTTTTACAAATTAAGTATTAAATCAATATAAAATTAAATTCTAAATTATTTTATTTTTAATAAAAAAAAAAATAAATTTATTTTAAATTTAATTAAATTTATTTTTTTATTTATTTTTTTTAATTTAATTTATTTTTTAAAAAAATAAAATTTTAAAAATACCTAATCATAATAAGAAAAATTTTAATTAATTTTTGACAATTAATTTTTAATCATTTAGCGTCAAAAATTGAAAAATTCTCTTAAATTTCTTTAAAAATAAGAAATTTTTTAAAATAATAAAAAAAAAATATAAACTTGTTCAACTTCACTTACTTGTTCAATCCGTGACTAAAACTCTTCTTGCTCTATCGCATTTCTTTTTCTCAAAATTCAAAATTCCTCTAAAATTATAAAAAATAATCGCATGGAAATTGAATGAGTCTCCTTATCATTTCATTTTTCATTAAAAATTCTTTTCAGGAAACTTTCTGTAAAAATATTTCTGTACAAAAATTTAGCTTTTCATCTGTAAATCATCCATCCTGTAACTCAAACACTCCTTCCCTTTAAACAATTTCCTCCAAGTAGCGATAAAAATTGCTTGAAACGTACACTGAGCCAAGCATTTGAATCCGTAAAAACTTTTTAAAATGTCAAAAAAGTCCTTTTAAATAAATTAAATTAATTATTTAGCAACCGTAACATGGGACCTTAGTATTAAAAATGCTTCCTATTAACCGTTACTTACTCGCTTAATTTTTTTTTTTAACAAACGGGGCTTTTAATTTTAACAAACTGCTGTCGAGTTTTTGTGTTGTTTGTCTAAATTTGACTCAAAAATTTTTATTTTTATAATTTTACTAAAAAAATCTTTGAATTTTTCCAGCGTCAAGGCGAAAGCAGTAATTTGGGCACACCAGGCACCCGCACGAGCAGCGTATTACCGGATTTATTGAGTCAAGCATCGCCAGCGACACCGCCACGTCATGACAAGTCATCAAGCGAAGAGGTAACGTATAGTTTTGAATTGGCAATTTTTACATTTTTTGATGAAAAAACGAGCACTCTGTCTCTAACAAATACATTTTGTGAGCAAAAAAGTCCGTTATATGTTGAGAAAAATTCTTTAATAAGTACAAGGAGCCTGCATTAGATTAAAAATTAATTAAAATTTAATTATATTTAGTAATTGGATGGAAAATTTCTGGAATGTTTAACGTAGAGTCGTAGTAGTGCATCCAAAAAATATTAAAATTAAAGTAAAATTGAATGAATTACTTAAATTTTTCTCCTTGTAATTATTATTGGACACGAAATTTCATCAAAAATCATGAGTTTATGTGGAATGTCAAAGTCGTGGGTGACGAAAAATATTTTTTTTATTAAAAAATAATTAATAAAATATTAAAAAAAAATAAAAAAAATTAAATTTCATTATTGAATAAAAAATTATTTAAAATAAATTAATTTATTCATTATATTTTTTTATTTAAAAAAATAATTAAAATAATTAAAAAATATTTTTTGACTAAAAAAAATAATTTTTTTAAATTAAATTCATTAATTTATATTTTAAAATTATTATTTAATGAATTGAATTAATTAATTTAATTAAATTAATTTTTGAATTAAAAAAAATAATTTTATAAATTTATTGCTAAAATTAAATTAATTTATTTATTAATAATTCATTAAAAAATATTTTTGAATTAAAAATAAATAAATATTAATTAATAATAAAAAAAATAAATTATTTAAAAAAAATAAATTAATTTATTTAAATTATTTTTTATTTAAAAAAAATGATTAATAAATAATTAAAAAATTTTTTTTGAGTAAAAAAATAATTTTTTAAATTAATTTTAATTTTATAAATAATTTTATTAATTATTTTTTTAACAATTAATCCAAAAATATTTAATCAAAATTTAAATTAAATTAATTTAATTAAATTTTAATTTAATATTAAAATATTTAATAAAAAAAAATAATTTTTCGATCACCCACTGACTTCTGAGGGAGAAAAATATTCATGGAATTTTCTAAAATGCGTTTTCTTTCTTTCACACAAAAAAAAATCACGCAAATCGCACAAATTTCTTACCGAGACCGTTATTCGATATATAAACCCGAATGGAAATTTAACATTTTTTGTCCAAATAACAAAAATTATAGTAAGTACAACTTTGAAGAATATCAGCATTCGTTTCGCACACTAAATATTTTGCTTGTAGTTGCTCAACTTTTATTTTTTATAATTTTATTCTTTGGTCTCTTGCCTGAAAAAATCTTTATTTACTTGGTTCGGGATATTTTTTTAACAAATTTTCTTCAAGTATTTGAGTATTTAATGAGGAGGAGCACCTCAAATAATCCTGTTGCAGTTCTTTGTTGGGGTATTGTTGTATTGTTAGTTCTTAGATGTGACTAACAAACGTTCATTTAACAATTTTTTGGTTCATTTTATTTTTTGCATGCCTTTTTTTATTTAAAATTCGAGTTTTTTATTTTAGAAAAATATTAATTTAATTTTTTCTCACCTTTTTCCAGTATCGAGCGGCGGTCAGCGGCAACAATTCCGTACATTCCACTCCCTCGAAGTCATTTATCGGGCAAAATAACAATTCCTCGCCGCATTCGACGGTGTCGTCGAGTCATTCGGGCTCGCCGCGTTTCAACAACAGCCCGAATCACTCGATCAACTCGCGAAATAATAACAATTCCTCGATTAATTTGCATCCGCATTCGTTTGCTTTGCAACAGAAACAACGGAGTTTCCTCACGTTTGGCTTTGGAGCGGGCGGCTCGGGTCCGTCGCGTCGCGAAAGTCACGTAAATGTCAATGTGACGCCAACCAGTCACGATGCCACGAGTGACACGCCCGAAATTCGGAAGTACAAGAAGCGATTCAACTCGGAGATTTTGTGTGCAGCGTTGTGGGGCGTCAATTTACTGATCGGCACGGAAAATGGCTTGATGTTGCTCGATCGATCGGGACAAGGAAAGGTAAGTTTTTCGAATTTTTCATGAAAAATTAACAAAAAAATTTAAAAAAAATTATTTTTTAGGTCTATCAATTAATTTCACGTCGTCGTTTCCAACAAATGGAGGTGCTCGAAGGACAAAACATTCTCGTTACGATTTCCGGAAAGAAAAATCGCGTTCGTGTCTACTACTTGTCGTGGCTCAAATCAAAGATACTCAGAACGGATGGACTCTCTGACGTAATTTTCCTCATTTTTGACCTAAAAATTGATTTTTCATGGAAAAATTTTCATTTTAGCAAGTTGAACGTCGGAACGGATGGATAAATGTGGGCGACTTACAAGGAGCCGTTCACTTTAAAATTGTCAAATATGAACGTATTAAGTTTTTGGTGATAGCTCTCAAAGAGTCTATTGAAATTTATGCATGGGCTCCCAAGCCATATCACAAATTTATGGCATTTAAGGTAAAATTCGCTTCATTTTCATTAAAAATAATTTTTAAATATTTTTTTCATTGCAGAGTTTTGGTGAATTAGCACATCGTCCTCTTCTAGTGGATTTGACTGTGGAAGAGCAGACCAGATTAAAAGTCATTTACGGGTCAGCTGACGGTTTTCATGCGGTTGACCTCGATTCCGCCACTGTCTATGATATTTATCTTCCTAAGCATGTAAGTCTTGTATCGCCCTCGAGCCTTTTTTGTGTTGATTTAATGTTAAATGATGATTTTTTCGGTTTTTCAGACTCAGGGTCCAATCACACCACACTGCATCGTTACATTACCAAACTCAAATGGAATGCAACTTTTACTTTGCTATGACAACGAAGGCGTTTATGTAAATACAATGGGACGCGTATCGAAAAATATCGTGTTGCAGTGGGGCGAGATGCCAACATCTGTGGCTTACATTGGCACTGGACAAATTATGGGATGGGGAAATAAAGCAATTGAGGTAAAAATTTTTATTTTATGAAAATTTATCAGAAAATTTACTTCAAAAAAATAAAAATAAATAAATTTCTGAGAAATTTTGTTCTAAAAATATATTTTTTTTCAAATAATGTACATAATGCAGAAAAAAAAAAATTTAAAAAGAGTTTTGAGTGAAGTCAAAATTATAAAAAAAGCTTTCATAGTCAATATTTGACCCTAAAAATTATAAAAAAAAAAATCAAAACCTAAATTTAATAAAATTTGCAAAAATTTAGCTTTAAAAAAATAAAATTTAAAAAAATTTTGCAAAATTTTTCATTTAAGAGAAATTGTTTTTGAAAAAAATTAAAATCTACTTTTTTTTTTCATTTGAATTTTTTTTTTTTGTTCAATTGAGATTAAATTTTTAAATTTAAATCAAAAAAAAAAAATTTTTTAGTGACTAAAAGGAGCTTTTAATTAATATTTGACCTAAAAATTATTTAAAAAATTTTTAAAAAGTTCAAAAAAATAAAATTATTGCAAATTTTTTTATTTTAAAATTGAACTTTTAAAAAAAATTTTCTGAAAAAAAAATATCATTTTTTAAAAAAATTTTTTTATCACGGAAAATTTAAATAAAAATAAAATTAAATTAAATAAAAATAATTATTAAATTAAATTAAATAAAATTCTGCAAAATTTGTCGTATGAAAAAATTTTTGTACCAGATTTAACAAAATTTCCTTGAAAAGATTTAGTAAAAAAAATAATTTTTACTGAATTTTATTGAATTTGAGTATAAAATTAAAAAAAAAAAAAAAAAACAAATTAAATTAAAAAAAAAACAAAAACTATTTTGACAAAATTTTAAAATATTGAAATTTTTCTTTTAATTTTCAGATCCGATCTGTGGAGACTGGTCACCTGGATGGTGTTTTTATGCACAAGAAAGCTCAACGCCTTAAATTTTTGTGTGAACGCAATGACAAGGTATTTTTCAGCAGTGCCAAAGGTGGATCGTCATGTCAAATTTACTTCATGACACTCAACAAGCCCGGCATGGCAAACTGGTAGTCAAACATTATTAACTAATGCAACAAAATGAAAGAAAAAATGAATAAAAAATATAAAGGTTAAAAAAAAGTAAAAATATATTACAATATACGATAAAAATTAGCAAAAGTAAAGTTTTTAAATAAAATAGACTTACAGGAAAAAAAACTTCCTTTTCTCAAGTTTTCATTTTATTTTTGGTGCTTCAGGTTTTTTTTTGTAATATCAAATTTTCAAACGAATCGTCATTGGCACTACTTAAGGACTTATTTTCGCAAAAAGATTTCTATTTTTTTTTCTCATAAAATCGTACAAAGACAACTTTTACAAAAATAAATGAATAAAAATACGAAAATTGTTTTTAAAAATATTACAATAATAATCCTAAAGTAATTGTTAGATAAGAATTATCAAAATAGAAGTAGTGCAACATTTTTTATACTGAAATAAATAAATAAATAATTAAAAGTAATAAAAAATAAATAATGTCTTGTTCCACACAACAGCAACAAAAAAACTTTTTAATTGTGATTAAATTTTTATTTAATAAAATATCCCGAAATTAAACAAAAAATTAAATAAAAATCAATCTCATTGTGAATTATTTTTAAAAATAAAAAAATTTTAATTAAATATATTATTGCAATAAAAAAATATCATAATTTACCTAAAAGAAACACAATAAAGATGGCCATAGCTTATGTTATCTAAAAACATTTTTTTATGAATTTTAAGGCGATTTTAATGACGTATCAGCTGTCTGTCTCTGTCAACATTTTCTTCAAATGTGACAACAAAAAAAATATTTAAATCAATTGACTGACATATGCTCGAACTAAATTGTATCCTCAAAAATATTACAGGTTAATATTAAAAAAATATTAATAATTATATTTTAGAATTATTATGAAAAAAAATTTCCAGTGTGTTATTTTTTTTATTCTAAAAACACACGAAAATAAAAACAATTTAAAAAAAGGAGAAAAAAGTCAGGCCCGCTATATTCTTTTGCTAGTATTTTGACATATTATGAATAAAAGAAAAAAAAAACAGATTTAATATTAATTATTATTATATAGTATCATATATGAATGATAATTGTATGTAACTTTATATGATAATTGCAAGCGAAAAAAACAACTGAAATATATATTACTGAAACCATTTAAATTAGTTTTTTATTTCATTTTTCCGGTTTTTTCGTTAAAAAGGGCTTCATATTTATTCTGGCATGAATTTCTTTAAGGATTTTTTATAAAAAAATATTATAATTAATTTTTTTACAAAAAATTTTTTTGAACATCAAAAATTTGTTTTAAAAAAAGAGAAAAATACAAAAAAAAATATTTTGAAAAATTTATAAATATTTCTGAAAACTTTAATTACAGTTAAAATTGTTGAAAAACATGATTTTTTTTATTTTTAAAATATAAATAAATAATTTTTAAAATAAAATTTGATTTTTAAATGAAAATTTTATTGAATTTTTTTTATTTTTTTTTAGTAAATTACAGGAGTAAAAATTTGACTTGCAAATTTAAAGACTAAAATTATAATTAATATCATAATTTTTTTTTCGAAAATTAATTAAAATTTCGAATTTTTAACAAAAAAAAATATATTTTTTTATACCTAACTAAATATGTGCTTTTTTCCAAATTTTTTTTTTTAAATTTAAAAAATAAATTAAATTTAACAAAATTTTGTTTCTCAATCTGCTTTTTTCCTATTTATTATTTTTTGAAGCAAAATTTAAATATTTTTTTAATTTTAAAAATTTGGAACCTCGTTGTCAAATTATTTTTTTGAAGCCTCTTCTAAATAATTTTTTACAAAAATTAAGAAAATCTTCTATTTAAAATATTTATTATTAAAAATGTATTAAAAACAACTACCTAATGGATAAAATAATTAATAATAAATACACTAGAGTAATACTTATTTATGTCCATCTTTTGCCTACTTTAAAAATTCACTTTTTTCCGTGTTATTGTTAGAGCACTGAATAATCAACAGGATCTTGGAAGTTGATATGCTCTTCAGAGATGTTCTCAATTTCTAAAAAATATTAAAAATTATTTTTTTTCTTTGAATAATTTTTTTTGTCAAGTTTTACCTTTATCTAAACTGAAATCAATTTTGGCAATCAAATTATTTAAAAAGTCTTTTGTAATTCTTTCCGTTATGTTCACGGGTTGGTAGTACAAGAAATGGCGTTTGTACCTCGTCGTCGGAGTAACATCTCTCTTGTTCCGTAGATTTATCATGTTGTTATAGGACTCGTTTAAAGGAATGTCATCGTCACCAAATTGCTAAAAAATATTAAAATTTTAGAACAAATTTTGTTAAATTAAAAAAAATTATTTACCAAGCATTTTCCACTAACGCAGTATCGTTCATCGGTCTTTGAGCATTTGGTTCCGAACGGGAAGAATCCTTGTTCACCATTGACGAGATAAAAACGGTGCGTCATGTATCCGTCTTGACATGCGACTTTGCAGGAACGATCTGGATCGTGGATACTTGCAGCAATTTGGGTGCCAGTGCCTGACAATCCACGGACTTTTGCGCGATATTTTGTGCAGAGTTTTGTTGCGTATTCGAAAGTTGTTTGGATTCGATCACAAGGCTACAAAAAAAAAAAAATTAAAATAAAAAAAAAAATTAAATTATTTTAAAATTTAAAAAAAAAAAATAAATTCTTGGTAAAAAATTTTTTAAAAAATTATTTAAATTAAATTAAATTAATTTAAATTAAATTAAAATTAATTTAATTAAAATTAATTTGATTTTTTAAATTAATTTTTAAAATTCTTAATTTTTTCAATTAATTATCTGAATAATTTTTATTTTTTTAAATAAATTTTTCACGATTAAAAATTAAATAAAATGAAAAAAATGTGATAAAAAAAATATCAAAAATTGGTGAAAAATGCTAAAAAAAAAAAATATTAAAAATAATCTTTTGTTATATTTGAAATTAAAAAATTACTTTGAAAATATCATGGTTGAAAAAAAATTGACTTTAGCTTGAAAATACTAAAATTTTCTAAATTAATTGTTAATTTTATGAAGTTTAAGCTTAAGTTTTAGTCTTTTTTTCAACAATATTTTGACTTAAAAATTTTTTAATCCAAGCTTAAGTTCAAAAATAAGTCAAGGTCAAAACTTAATTAAATTTCAACTTTTCGACTATTTTTGTTACACAATTTTAATTTTTTTTGAAAAAATTCAAAATTAAGTTTTTAAATTCAATTTAATGAGACATTTTCTTAAGCTTAAGCCACATTTTTCGTCTTTATAGTAAAAAATAAATCACTCACAATCAAATCCGGCGAACACAACTGAATATTTTTAGACTTTGAATCATGTGACGCCTCAACTAGTTGCAATCCCCTCGCCTTTTCCATGCAACTAAAATGACATCCCGACTTTGCGATCCACTTATTTTTCATTTCTGACTTAATTTCCATCGGCAATTGATTATTTGAACTCGTATACGGCAAAGCTTGCAACTTTTCCGGTGCCCGCCACGAATTGCTGTAAATTTCCTGTTTGACACTTGGAGCTGCTTGGGCAGCCACGTACCGAAGACTTTGCAAAGAATCTGATTTTGTGTTGTCTGTCACTGTTTTATTTGGCTCTGATTCCTTCAAAGTCGTTGATTTTTCCGGATTTATCTTCAAACTCTTAAAATCTCGTCCATTTTCTTGCAGCGTATTTAACGGAATTTCCTTTTCTTTGTTTTGTTCCAGGACCAAACTTTGCGGACAAAAATCACTTTCAATTTTGAAATAATTTTCTGTCGTATTTTCGCAAGAAAATTTCTCGCAACGACCGTTGATGCAGTAAAAAGAGTCATCAAAGTCGGAATTTTTGTTGCGACAAGTGGTGCCATCGGGAAAAATCCAAGCTTTTGATTTCGGGGTCAAGGATCGCGTTTCACAAAAGACCAAACAAGATGTCTCCGCTACAAAATTTAATAAAATTAGACTAAAATTCGTTAAAAAAATGAAAAAAACTTACGATTTGCTACTTGTTGAATGCCGTTTCCAGTCAATTCCGGATCAAATTCCTTCGCGCGGGTACAAACTTCGTTGGCAAAGTCTAAAACTGAGGTCCGTTGGATGCTGTAACAATGAGAAGGCATACAAGTTTCGAATTTTTTGTCGGATCCTTTGCATTCGGAACGAACTCCCGTACTAAAAATCAAATTTTTGTTAAATTTCGTTAAAAAATTGAATTTTTTTAATGATTTTTTACCCATAATCCCCACAAGTGCGTTGAAAAATCCTCAATCCAGTACTTCCCTCCTTGAGTCTTCCTGATTCGCCGTACAAACATCCACTTTCACACTCACTTCCTTCACCCCAGTCACTCCAAACCGCTTGCACCACATTACTAGGGTCATCTAAATGTTGTTTTTGTTGCTCATCCAACGAAATTAACTTCTCCGATAAATTATTTTGCGTCAAAACTGCTGTTGGCGACGGCGCAGCTAAGCTCGTTGACGAATATTGCGACTGAGATTTCAAGCGAGGGACACAAATTCCACTTTGGCAGAACATTCCGATGCCGCAAGAGGTTCCCTCCAACGCTGGATGCGAAGTCCACGTGTAACGACTTCGTTGGCAGTGCAAATCGCGACAAATATCGTTGAAGGCTTGGGTTGGTGAGCGAACGCTGTCTCTGCCGTATTTCAGCATGCATTGGGTATCGGCGTCAAATCGTTGTCCTGGCAGCAAACCTTCCGCTGAGTGATCGAGACTGGGTCCAAATTGCCCGCGATCGAATAAACAAGTGGCTTGGGATGAACGGAGGAAGTTGTTGAGGTAATTGGCGCTGCATTGAGACCAAGTGATTTTTCCGCTGCCGAGTGTGGGAGACATTATGTATAAGCTGGGGTCACAGTTGGATTCTGATGAGTCGTGACGCATTCCCAAACTGTAAGAAAATTAAAAAAATTAAGTAAAATATTTAGATTATTTTTTTTTGTAAAATGTCGCTATTAATAAAATTCATAAATAAATTATTTCAAAAATTTTCATTTTTTAATTTAAATTAATTAATTTGATTTAAAAAAATAATATACCTACTAAAAATTTTTTAAAGTGACCGAATTTTATAAAAAATTTACGAATTTAATTTAAAAAAAAAAAAAAATGGAGAAATTTTTAAAGCGTGAAAGAGAGAAAATTTTATTTTTTTTTAATTAAAATTAATTTAAAAAATAAAAGAATTAAAAATAAAATTAAAATTTTAAAAATTATCATTAGCAGGGCTTGTTTAAATGGTGTTAATGTGACTTAAATAAAAGAAAAAATTTTGAATAAAAATTTTACTGCTGTTTCTTTTATTAGCCTAATTTTTGATTGAAAAAAAAAATTAAATTAATTAATTTAATATTAAAATTGAGCCAGTTTATTCAATTGAAAAAAATTTTTGAGAGTTACCAAGATCAATTTTGGTCCAAAATTAAATAGAAAAAAAAAAACCCTTATAAATTTTTTAAAAATTAAATTCTTTTAGAAATTTTTAAAGCGTGAAAGAGAGACAGTTTTTTAATATTTTTAAAATTAAATTTAAAAAATAAAAGAATAAAAAATAATTAAATAATAATTATTTAAGAAAATAATAAAAAAATGAAAAGCTTCTTTTAGAGCAGCAGTTTTTCATTATTTTCAATTAATTAAAAATAAAAATAAAAAAAAAATTACCAAAATTAAAAATTTACCAAATTTTTTAAAAATTAAAAAATTAGTAACAAGAGTACAAAATCTTTCAAAATATTTACATTTTAATATTTTTTTTAAATTTAAAGTTTTTCTTAATATTTTCAAATCGTTTGAAACTAAAAATTATAATAAAATTTACTAAAATTTATTTAAAAAATTTATTTTTTGTTCATTCAATTTTTCTTCTCAAGTAATTTTCAATAATTTTTTTTAAATAAGCTGCTCTCAAGTAATTTTTTTATTGAATATTAATTAATTTTAATTTTAATTAACAAATTTAAATTATTTTTTTTATGAAAAAACTGCTTTTCAATATTTTTAACCAATTTCACAAAAAAAAAAAAAAAAAAAATTTTTTTTTGAATAATTTTTTTTTTAATTTTTTAAAAATAATTTTGTCACAAAATTTAAAACAAAATTATTCAATTTGATAAAAAAAAAATCAAAATATGAAAAAAACTCACTTGTGACCAATTTCATGCGCAACGACAAAAACGCTCTCAAAATGCTTCCCTTCGTTAATCGTACAACTCGACACTGCCGAACACATTCCCGCCACAGGTGCCAATCCAACCACTTGACTGCTTACTTTTCCATTTTTGCCCACAACATAAAGGTCTAATCCCGTCAATATCACGGCATGATCGAAATGCACAACATCCGCATCCGACGCTGGATTCAATTTTCTCTGCCACGAACAAAAACTGTTCAAATAAACGTCAATATCACTCGCCCGTCGCAAATCCTTCGGTTCCGAATGCAAAATCTCCAAACGCTTAAGAATAAAATTAACTTGCTTGCCCAACGACGGATGATGATACAACAATTGCACGCCATTGATCATCGCGAGCACGAAACGAATGAGGTGGGATTCCGTATTGACCGGAAAATTCTTTCGCATGTGCCGAAAAAGGTCTTTATCCACGAAAATTGCCGTTTCAATGTGCAAAACGTTCGGAATTGAGCCTGTGGTTTGACGTTTGGGGCGATAACGCGGCACAAAAGTGCTGTTGAACCTCCTTGGAGACGATGGGACATCATATCGACTCATGTCAGGTTCAAAAGTTCCATGAGTTTCTTCTTCTGAGGTCATCGCTTTGTGCATTATGATGTGCGATTCTTGCCCGAAACGCGCTGGAAGGGGATGAATTACCAAATTTACGTCATTTTTTCGCACAATTCCACGAATGCTCTCGTCACACAAGTCAAATGCCGCATTTTCGTTCGAATAGAAGCAATTTGCGTACTTTTCCGCTAAATTTAGCGAATTTTCGACAATTTTCGGGGAGTCGTCATCTCGCATGATAAGCGCGAATGCATTATCCACCAGATTCGATGAAGGCCGTAATGTAAATTTTAAATTATCATCTGAAAAGAGACAAAAAAAAATATGAATTGACATTGATCGCAGTGAAGGAAACACGAGTGACACATATTTTTTTGGCAAAAAAAGCAACAACATTGACATGGTGTAATAATTAATGAGCATAAAAATGAATTTAAATGAGAAGAGACCGGGAAGTGACTTTTTTGTCTAATTTTTTTTCAAAACATTTTTCATGGGTGACAAAAAATTTTATGAAAAAAAGTCAGCGGGAAACATATCTCGCTCTAAATAGTAATTATTATAAATATTTTTTGACAAATTTTCATAAATATTAAGGTCACGCATAATTATATCGATGTACTTACCTAAATTGAAGTGGACTGTCTTCTCGAGAGATCGTTTGGATCGCACACTGCTTGCATTATTACGTCTAACGTTTACTAATTTAAAGTTATAATCTGCAAAAAGAAACAAGACACAATTAATAAATTACGTAATTTTTTGCATTATCAGACCAGAAGTCGTCTGAAAGCAAGAGAAAAATGACAAAAATTAACGTAACGTCTCGTCAAAAGAAAAGAAAATATTTTTTTTAGTGTTTCAGTCGGTTTCTGGGTTGGAGTCGAGTGTTAGATAACTTTCTGATTAATTGTTTCAATTTCATTTCATTTGATTTTTAAATGAAAGTCTCTTTGTTTGTTTTATAAGAGAATGAATTAAAGTCGTGTTGTCATGTTCAGGTACAATTGTTGTGCAATTGGCTGAATACGCCCATTAATAAAAGATTTTTTCTCATCATTAGAGACAAGTGAGATAATAATTTAGTTAATTTAAAAATTTACTTGAAATTTACAGAGAAATTTGACAATTATTTAATGCGAGTGAAGTTGATTCGAATTAAATTTGGTCAATAATGTAATTTAAAAAAAATGTTGAAAATTTTATCTTACTTAATTTCTTTGAAAATTTTTAATGGGAAAAAATTAATATTTAATTTTAATAATTTTTGTCGGATTTAAAATTTTATGGATTTAAATTGTTATAAAGTGTCTTAAAAAAGTCTATAAATTTTGAAAAATCAACATGAAATATATTTTTTTAAATTAAAAAAGAATTAAATTAGATAAAATCTTCATATAATGAAGGAAAATATTAAGTATAAAATTTGGCCATTCAAAAAATTAATCTCAACAAAATTTTTTTTTTTCGAATTTAATAGGTACAAGTTTTTAAAAATAATTTTTTTAATTAATTTACTTTATCATTTGATAATATTTGCTAAATAATAAATTATGAACTATAAACTAAATAAAGATTTTAATTAGTTTTTCACAGACATGGAAAAAGTTTATTTTTTCCCGGGAACCAAACTCATTTCCAAAAGTTAAAAAAACCATAAATTAAGTCAACTTTATATATTTTTATTTTTATTTATATTTTTATTTTATAAAAATTCAATATTTCTTTATGATTTTTGTAAATTTCCCGATTTTTCAATTTTATGCATAAAAATTTCATTTTTTTTTAAAGAAATTAATTTTTTGAATGGCCAAATTTTATAATTAATAATTTCATTATTTTTTTTTTAATTCATTATTTTAAGAATTTATCTAATTTATTTTTTTAACTTAAAAAAAGCTGTACACATTTTTTTTTCGTATAATAAATTTAAACTGTTTAAGAGAACATAAGAGATCTCCGGTAAAATTTTTATGTGATCTATAAAAGAAAAATAAATTAATTATAATTTTTCCATTATTTTTTGATCAGAGCAATCAACGAAATATTTTTTGAAAATTCTTTAATTTTTCCAACAGTTCGTATTTTTTAATTTTTTTGGATTGAACTCAAAAAGGTCTATTTTAATATTTTATTCGGCGTGAAATTCCAAAAATTCGTCATTTTTTAAAAAATTAAGATAGATTTATTTCACGATTCTCAAATAGTTCAGAATTTTGACTTAAATTCTTTCATTGTTAATTTTTTTCCTAATTTAATTTAATTGTTAAATTCAATTTAAGAATCAAAATATAGCAAAAATCAAAATTTTTATATTTAAATTTCACATCTATTAATATTAAAGAAAATCAATAAAAAAATAATTTCCTTGTAAATCTTTAGTCAATTTTTCCTTCAAATAAAAAACTTTTTAATCCATAAGCGACGAACTTTAAATTCAGAATATTTTTTAACAACAAAATTTTACAACTAAAGACATTGTAAGTAAACTATTTACCGTAACTTCAAAAAAAAAAAAAAAAAAAAAAAAAGAAATTTCCAAAGGAAAGAAAGTCCATCCACGTGTGACTAAAATTATTTGTAACGCACTGACCAATTTCTTGTCTTTGTTAGTAAACAATTGCTATTTTTTTCACACATTGAACAAGATCTTCTTGAATATCATTCTTCGTGATTCTGACCCACAAACAGGGCTATCAAAAGACGCGACTTGCCAATGACACTGACACCCATAGGTACTTGTTTCAACTGGCTGTTAACAAAAAAAACAAACAAAGAACTAACAAAAGCCATGACCATAGAAATTAATGGTTGGTTAAATATTCATTTTTTTCCAACACATTCGTAAAAATATCAATCTCTATTTATTTTTTTTTTATTTAATGTTCAGAAGTTTTTTTTTCGCTATTGTTTCCTGATCTTTACTTGATTTTTATCTTACAATTTATAGAAAAAAAAATAGTTAAAAAATTGTAAACGGCAGTCAATGCTTGTCCATTTTGTTGTCTTAATCTGACATAATTAACGCGATTTTGGTGCGTTTCCTGACAGTTTTTGTCGAAAAATTAATTTTTTGTGATCATCTTAACCTTCAATTTATAGATGATGGTAAAAAATGTGAGTCAAGTCACGAGAAGTGTTACAAGATGACAAAAAAGATAACAAATTGGAGCAAAAACAAAAATGTTAAAACAAAATTTTTCATCATGCCGCTTTGTTTGATGCCAGTAATTAAATAAACTACGACAGTTGTGTTTTTATAGCGACGCGCTACAGTTTTTCGAATGCAAAACGTTAAAACAATGGCAGATTTAAAAATGTCTCTGTTATCATAATGAGATCTCTGTGCAATGCATTATTTCGAGTCAATAGCGTCACATTGTAACGTTAGATGTCTTATTTAACCGATATTTCGTAACTAAGCCACAACTTTTCCACTAGTTTTGCATTTCTTTCCTTAGTTTTTTTTAGTACAAGAACTAGACGAAGAAAAAAATTAACCTACTTTTCTTACCTAAATGATTGTTTTTACCAAATAACAAATCTTTCTCGTGTTTCTCCAAGAAATTATGCAAATTTGATTCGTTCACCTGTAAAAACATTGAAACAAAAAATTGATGAGTTATGATGGAAAATAATACAAAGTAGCCTATCGCATGCGGTCCAACATTAAGAAAAAAAAAACACAATGAAAAAATAATTCACTTTCATGCAACAATCAATCACTCGCGATGCAATACGATGCGATGGAGACCTATTTAGGAGACGAGCCGAACAACAATGAGGAATATTGCATGCATCAACGACCATCGAAAACTGGGCCAAATCTGATACGAACGTTTTTTTTGCGCTCTTTTGTCGTCATCGTATCAACAAAATCAACTAAATGGACTTAATCGCAACAATTGATTTGAATTTTGAATTTTTTGAAAATTATTGTTTGTCATCATTCAAGCTCACACGGTTGGCCTTTTGATTTAATACACTTTCTAACAAATTGCTAGTTTAGTTCACTAATTTAATTTTGCTGTATTTCGTTTGGAGGAACGGAGAAAGAAACGATATGCACTGGTGATAAATAAATGTAGCTGTGTTGATAGGTAAAGGTGACAAGTCTCCAATTTTCTGCATTCTTGAGCAAGTGTATCAAGGGCACAATTTCTTTTCTAAGTTTTTTTTTTTGGTTTTTAGGTTTTTAGCACTTTCCATTTCAAACACTTTTGTATGAATTTGTTGCAGTAAAATGGACATCAAAATGAAAAACAAACAAATAAAAAAATATGATGTAATGCAGTCATCAACATTTTAACACACTTAATTAGTGCGTTGTTGTATCATCTATGCCATCGCTAAAATATAATAAATTTGAATTTATTGCATGTACAAAAAAAATGCAATGCAGGTAGACTACAAAAGGTGTCTGTTTATGTTTGATGTACAAAATATGTTTAATTGTGGAAATGGTTAATAAGGCGGCAAAGGCTTTGTGTGTTGAAATATTGATGATATGATGTGAGCGCATTTTTGATATGTTGTCATTAATGTTCTTAGTGAGTATTTTGTGTTGGCTAAGTCTATTGGCTTATTTTAGCAAATTAGGTACTTTTAGGATAATTTTAAATTAAACACCTTTTTTATTTCTCTTCTTTTTCGTTAAAAACACATTATTTTTACGACTAGTTTCGGTCTTTATTCATGACCATCATCAGGTAATACTCAATAGTAAACAGAGAGTGAAGTAAGTCATCTTATCTCTTAGGTACTTGTATCTTTTTGAAAAAGCTTTTGATCTCCGTCATTAATATCAGTTTACCACGCGGGAAAAATTCATATTTTGTTTAACGTCAACCTCATATATTTATCAAGGCTCCTTTTTATTCTGCATAAAAAATTTTCTTTTTCGGTTGTCTTCTTCCTTGCATTATTTATGATGGCTTTAAAATTCAAGTTCATCGTTAATCATTACAGTTTGATATTTAATTATCCATTAGGTATCTTTTTTAACGTTTCACTTTTCTGGGCTTGTTTCTGAGCTTGCACAATTTCATGTGTTGACGAAGGCTATGATGTCATTTTTAAAATTTAGTTTGCTTATTGATACTGTTGACATCTTACCGAACAGGCAAACAATTGTATCGTCCGCAAACATTTTGATTTTGCTTCAATTCCTGATGGTCTGAAACTCTTTTGATCATATTATTAAGCATCCTTTCAGCAAATTAGGTGTTGCAATTGCACACACAAGGTAATTTGACGATGATTCACTATTTTTTTTAACAGCTGTTAGATTAGCAAAAATTTCATTTTTAAGACTTAATACAAATAGTGTAGCTCTGAGTCGAAGTCTGCAGATCAATTTTAAATAATAGATCTATATCTTCCAGCTTCCTGCTTGAACCTAATACATATAAATTATTACCATGTCGATCTTACCTTTTCCGTATTAAGAAGTCCTCTAGAATGTATTGTTTAAATGAAAAATCATGTTAATATTTAGATTATTACCAATACAATCGAAGTCCAATAACTGAAATAAATGACATTTTACCGATTTAGTAAACGTGTAATCTAACGGACAGACGTCTCATATTTTCCATCGTAGCGCATATTTTTTTTTACTTCACTAAAAAAAACCTCCAAACAAAGTACGCAAAATGTTAGAAAAATGATGAATCAGTAGATTTACATTCGCATCAGCATGATGATGTCTGACAATGAATTCGCGTATAATTACTCTGTAATTAAGAGTCAAAAGCATTTACATTTCTGTTTCATGCCTTGCTTATTCGGTGATTTGTTTGAACGCCCATACCAGTGATTTTTGCTACAATTTTCGTTCTCTACAATCCGTCATGTCACGTTCTTATCATAGAAAACACACACGATGAAAAAAATAAAATTATTTGTGCAATTTTAGAGTTCACTGACTATGTAAACGAGAAACGAACGATGATGATTGGTACCAAGTGTCATTCCACTCGTTCAGTTTAGAACTTTTATAACTCTGATTACGGGCAATTATATTTTCAAAAATTATCATTAAACTTTTTTTAAAAGGGTTATAATTGCTGCGCGCGAGTCAATGAACGTAAATTGCACAGACAAAAAAAAACTTCGATGAACTTTACTTTACATCGCGGCGTTACTTTATTACATTGGTTATCGCTAGAAAGTCTCTCAGAAGTGAAATTTCCTCACTTCTATATCTCTCTTTTGTTACACACTTAATTTACTTTTACACGCCACGCCATGTGAATTTTTGCTTTTATTTAAAGTAAAAGCGCATTAGACTGGAAAAAAATATTCAACTGACCAGCAGTTTCATAGCATTCCGATATTTGTGTAAAAAAACAAAGAAATAAACAAAAAAGATGGACAGACATTCACTTTTTTTTCAAAAAAAAAAAAATAAATAAATAAAATAAAACTATACTTACAACATTTGAATTGATCAAAATTTGTTCAGTCTTATCCACGACATAATGAAATCCTTGCGTCGTGCTCGGCAGGTTAATGAAGATGCTTGCGAAGACGATGAAACACCATGTAATTGACATAAAATCATGGTGCTTCATGATCACTAATTACTGGCGCGCTGTTAATTTGCTCGTTGTCGAAATATTAAGTGAATCCGTTTTTCATCGCTTTTATTTCTTCACTTTTCATATTTTGAAATCATTTAATTTTTGGTTGGTGGATTATTATTTTTTTTTATATTTCTTTAATCACTTGAATATTTTAAGGTTTTACATTTTTTTTATTTCGGTGCTTCTGTGGAAAAATATAAAAGTTTATTATTTCAACACTTGTTATTTAATTTCGCTTTGCATAAAACATGGCATGATGGGATTTTTCCATATATAAATAAATAAGTAAAATATTCATCCGATAACACGCAAGTCTTTGTGGAAGCGAGTCTCGCCATGACGAGAGAGTAGTAGAGTTGTCAACATAATTGCACAATTTTATCTAGTTTTGCATTGAAATGCATTCACCAGTGGAAATTTAATGCAATTTTGCTGATATTCTATTGAAAAATTTGTATATATGTGAGGTTGTTATGAACGATTATGTCATTAAAATGTGTGTTGACATGATGGTAAAAAAAAACAGGGAACAATAAGAAGAAAGTTGAGTGACCCAACAAAGAACTTTTGTAGTGATGCAGTTGCATTGTAGTAATGAACTACTTGTGTCATTCAAAGAACATTTAGATTGGGATTGATGACATTTGGATCTTCAGGTAAGTGATTTCAAGTTCTTTACTGAACTGTTGACTGTTTTTTGATATTTTTAGGGCCATATTCTTGAAGCTATCTATTAAGAAGTTTTTTACAACTTTGATATTTGAGGATGAAGTTTTGATTTCATCTATATTGGACTGGATCCTTGACAAAAGTTATCATAGTTAGATTTGGATAGATTACTAAAGCTCTATTTTGATATTGAACAATGAGACTGATTTAAATGAATTACAAAAGATGCAAATCAAGCATTGAGATCACTGAACAACTTGAACAAAAATTCGAATCCTAATGCAAATATGGAAAGTATTCTAAACGATGCGAAGTTACTTGACGTGAAGCAAAGAGTTTACTTTAACGCTATGAAACTTATCGACAAAGCCAAGAATGATCTGTCTACGGCCGAGAAAGGGGTGAAATTAATTCCTTAAGATGTAAATTTGACCGCTTAAAAGGCTATTTTAACCCCTTAAGAGGTCAATTTATCTCCTAAAGGGTTAATTTGACCTCTTTAAGAGGTTATTCTGACCCCTTGAGAGGTTAACTTGACCCGTTTTGAAGGTATCAAATTAACCTTCTAAGAGGTCAGAATAACCTCTTGAAGAGATCAAATTAACCCCTTAGGAGATAAATTGACCTCTTAAGGGGTCAAATTTACCTCTTAAGAGGTTAATTTATCTCTTAAGGGGTTAATTTAACCACCCCTTTTTCGCCCATAGAATACTCAAGCAAAGTAAAATTGCTTCATCTTAAATTGATTTTAAATGCTCTTGTTATCCAATCAAATCCGTTTTTAGCTAAAATACCTCTAAATTCACAATAAAAGTGAAAACTCGTTAACATTTTTCGATACAAAAAAAAACTCCTTTCAACTTTTATTTTTCATCCGTATCCGACCTAAGATGAACCGGCATAACATGGCATGGTAAGCTTCTTATTTAAAGCATAAACATATAAAAAATAAAATATTTTACACCCAACTAACACAATAACCTATTGTTTCATATTTTATTATTTATTAAAAAAAATATTTATATTTGCATGTTAACAGCTCGTTATGGTAACAATTTTTTTTTCGTCGATGGAAAAACGCGTCATACACGTGCTACAAAAAGACACCTGAGACGCCACGCCACCATGAAACGCCATAAAATTAAGATGTTGTCTCTGAAGGCCCGTCTTAAAAGCTGTCTATAAATTACATAAATCACGGGGAAAAGTGACACGTGGAGGTCAGTAGTTGAAGACATGACAAGCAAGGAGTTCACGGTTGAGGAATCCAGAAAAATTTTGTTGAATGGCAAAAAAAAAGTTCACAATAACGAAGAAAAAAATATCACTCATTCATAGAAAAAGTTCAGTTTTTTATGCAGTTAAACTCCACACCGCGTGAAAATTAGTAGAAAGTCTAAATAAAATAATAATAAATGAATAATTGCATTAAAAATAGCAACAATTGCGATGCAATTTGCAAGTCGCTCGGCATTAGTGGTGGCGATGTGGAAACGAAAGAAATCATTAATCACTTAAATTCAATCAATTTTTTCTTCATTTTAATTTTATTGCATTGTTAAATTGCAGTTTTATTTCTTTCCTCATGGATTTGCTAATCTGTTATTAACTTTTTTTTTTTTAGAAATTTTTCTTAGTCCGAAACAATGTTGCTTGCTAATTTTATGAATTGAGAGCAAAAAGTTTGCCACATTTTAATCCTTTAATGAATGCCGTGCCTAATTCCTTCATTAGTATGATAAGCTTTGTCGTAACAAAGTCTTCAATTGTCTCATTCACGAAAAAAATGCTAAAAAATTAAATCTTTAAGCATTCGAATACTTGAAGCGGATAAACACTTCAACACAAAAAACTGTTGTCAGACATTGTTGATAGAAAATAATCAACAGCACTTTGTAGTACAGCATAAAATTAGCAGCAAGGGAAGTCTTTTGATGTTTCTGTTCAAAAATCTGTCAAAAATCCATTCAAATGTAGTAAAATGCGTAATTAGTTCCACACAATGACAATAAATTTTCTTCATTTTCGTGATTTTTCAATAGATTTTTTAGTTTTTAGTTATTTTTTGTTTAGCACTTTTTGTGATTATCGGATGAATTTTTATTGTAATTTTTCATAGTTTTCTTTAAAATTTTCTTTTTTAATTTAATTTTTATATATAAAACACACTCACACACTAATTACTGTTAATAAAATAAAACTTTTTCCGCGCAGATTTTAACTCAACGTAACGCCAAAATGCAACCGTTCCCGATGACGTCTCGACAGCAACTGAAAAATTTCACGCGCCTTGTGTTTGTTTCAGTGTTTTGCTGAGCGAGAAAAAATGGAAATGAAAAATATTCGTGAGAAATTATTCACCAAATCACCATAAACAGCTGTAGTGCCGCGTTATGCTTTGATGATCAGCTAACAGATTCAGTGGTGAATGAGAAATACGAGAACCTCGTTAAAACACGTGAATGGCAATTTTGAATTGTTAGTGAAGGAGTGAATTGATAGATGGCAGAAACTGAGACATTCAGAAGTGATGATTGTGAATAGAGCATAATTTTTGAATGTACTACGGTTTTTGGTAGTTTTTCAGAAAAATACTTTCTTGTCGATGCAATTCGGTATTATTCAAGACAACGTACAATTTTATTGTAAAAAATTTGAATTTTCGACCAAAAATTCCAAAATTGCTTGAAAATCATGAAAATCGTCAAAGATCGAAGTAAAGGTGAAATTTTTTGAGAAAATTATTTTTTACTAGAATTGTTTGTTGTCTCAAGTAGATCATTTTTCGTCAAGAACCATAAGGCCGTAAACCTACTTTTGCTTCAGAAAAGCCAAAAATATCAATTTTCACGTCTACTCAAAAAATTTTTTTTAATTCATTCTTAATTTCTATTTTTTTTTGAAGCGCGTTAAAGTTGATAAGGTTGGAAAAGTCGTTATAAAATCTGATGCAGCGAGAAATGGGTGCGTTATCGAGGTTATTTTTTGTTGTAGTTGATTGTAGGAGCGGTCTCGGATTTCTAAAGTCATATTGATGGTTCCTTTCGACAAGTTTATTTCTAATGACACTCGACACAATGTTGGAGCTATTACGTGTCGTCGGTTACGAGGCAGAGATGTCACTTTTGTGGCAGAGAGAAAAGAAGATAGACGTGTTGGCGATATTCTGGATAATTTTGGAAGAATAAAGCGATTGTTTAATTAATTGATTGAGTTTTCACAGTCATTGGGGTTACATTTGGCTACATATACTGTATCATGTATAAAAATGGCGCAGTACGAAAACGGTCCTCGATAGTCGTCATATTCAGGAGATTCAAACGTTTTACATATGGAGGCAAGTTGAATCGATTCTGCCACCCAAGATTTTGCTTTCGGGGTCATGCTTAATGTTAAAATTGTTTCACAATCAAGTTTTTCAACTAAATTTTGTCCTAAATTGTTCTAAAAGTTCTAAAATTGGAATAAATCATAATAAAAATTAATTTAAATGAAAAAAAAATTTAAAAAAAAACTTACCAGTAAATACGGATTCCCTGATTTTTCTGTTACGGACTCGTAAATTGGCCTGTTTACCCTTATTATTTTTTAAAATAAAATTTTGAAATAAAATAAACCGATAAAATATCTTTGAAACTATTTTAAATGAAAATTCGATAAAAAAACCTAAATTATATTCATCTTAGAAGTTTAGACGAATTTAAATAAAAACTTCATTTGAACAAATCAATTCACACAAAAACGCCCGGAAAAGCACTAAAAATTTCATAATTGTCACCGAATTTGACAAATAGATGCAATAAAGTGGAATATATTAACCTACTTTTCATCAAATTCAGGCAGCAACTAGCTGTTTCGCTTCGCAAATAGCATACAAAGGAAGCACTTAAGACTAAATTGATTTTAACCGCAACTCACATTATTATGCATTCATATGCGGGTTAGAGTTCGCATTATTATTTTGAATTTTCTTCTCGTCTCCTGCATGCTTGCATCATTGCGCAAAAAAACCTTAAAAATTAATTATTTACCGAGAGAGAAATTGGAATTTCGGATTTATGACATGATGATCTACATCAAAAAGCCCTAAATAAGACAATGATTGATGAATATTGTAGTGCGAGTAAACAACAATAATAGAGCATCCGAGAGAGAGCGAAACCCGCAATGAACACAAAAAAAAATATTATTTATGAATAATGTGACTTTTATCACTGCACACGAGAAAAAAAATCGCACATGCACGGTTATTTAACTCGCGCTGTTGTTGTGTTGTTATTGCGCGTCGATTGTTGTGTTACAGTTTTTTAAACATTCATATATCACACCTCCTCTATGGAGAATACTCAACGGATTATAACATCAAATTCAGATTAATGAATGCACCTAAGCTCTTATCTTTCCACTATTTTATTTGTAAATTTTTCCGTCGGTCGTTTTTTTGCCGTTTTACTCACGATCGTTGCATGGAGCAAAAAGTGCCAAAAATATGAAGCCCCAATATTGTTATAAAACTGTCGTTTTGCTCCACACACACACACACTTTTGTTCCACATTTATGTTTTATATTTATTTCCAATATTTTATTTATTGCATCCGTTGGGTATTTTCATCAGCTACGAGTGCTGGAGCGAGTCTCAGCAACGTGCACGGAGCAAAATAATAAAATACGAACAGCAAAAAAAAAAAATCTGAAACAAAAGCTTTGTTGAAGCCTATCACTGCTCTCATATATTTTTTTATAAACAAAAAATGAACAAAAATTTATGTTTCATATTTTTTCGTGGTTTTAATACTTTTTGTTGTTGTTGTTTAGAGTCTCATGCATTCATGAAACGGATTTAGATAAGAACGAGGTTATTAATGTTGATGCAAATATTATTTTTGCAACAATGCAATCAATTTGGGGATTCCTCTCGCCGCGTTACTCGCAGAGTGAATGGATCTGAATATTTATAGAGTCATGAATTTCACTGTTTCATGAAAATATATTTTTTAAATAAATTTATCGCAGTGGAGACGAATGGTTGTTTTTGTAAAATTATCAAAAATTAACAAAATTGAATTAAAATAATTTAAATTAGGTCAAAAGTGAATATTTTATAAATTTTAGAATAAAATGATTAAAAAATAAATTTAATCTAAAAAAAATTAAAATTTTAAAAAATTTTGGTTTAAATTTCTCGTTTTTAATAATTTTAACTATTTTACCTTTTTTTTTTTTTTAAAATCTTTTTTAAATAATTTAAAAAAAAAATTATTAAATAAAATTTAAATTTTTTTTAAATAAAATTTATTTAAAAAAAAAATAAATTAAAATTAATTTAAACAATTTTTTTAAATTTAAATTAAATCAAATAAAAAGTTTAAAACTTTTTTTTGAAAAGTTTGTTAAAAGTAAATAATTGAAAAGTAATTAATTTAAATTAAAAAGTTAAATTACCTAAATAATTTTTAAATAATTAATTTTAAATAAATAAATTTAATAATAAAATTTGAGGGAAAAAAATTCAAAAATTAAAAAAATATAAATTCATTTTTAAGTAAAATATAATAAATTAAAATGTTTTTTTATTTTATTTTATTCAATTTGTGATAAATTTATATTTTTTTCCATACTTTTTAGACAAATTTAATTTTATTTATGAAAAATATTGAAAAAAAAAAAAAAATTTTTTAATTGAAAGTTTTATAGAAAGATTTCATTTCAATATCAATTTTAGAATGAAAAATAAAAAAAAATAAAAACTTAAAAAAAAATTCACAAATTTGTGCTTCAAATATAAAATGATATCAGCTTTTTCCTTAAAATCGCAATTTTCCGATGCCAATTCTTATTTGCCAATCGAATTTTCTCATGATAGTTTGTCAAATAAACATTTCATTTCCCCCGAATCGCCCATGTCACTTTTCTCTTCTATGTGCCGAGAAACAAATAAAATGCAATAAGCAAAGAATCCCTTATCATCGAAGAATGATGTTGCAAAAATATCTTCAAGTACAACTCATGTCAATTCTTTTTTTTCTTATTTTAAGAAAACTAGTCAAAAACAAAGTTATTAAGTTAATGTGCAATATATTCTTCGTCTTCTCTTCGAAATTGTTTCGAAAGGCAAAAGCAAAGCGAAAAAATCCAGAGAAAAAAACGTAAATAAGATGGAAAGCTTTTAAAAGAAAAGTGCTTGTGTTTGCTCGACAAAACTCACAAGAGTTCCAGAAGGTTATTCGGGGAAAAGAAAAAAAGTTTTCCGATTAGGGTTTGTCGTCTTGAGCTCAACTGGAGTTTGGGAAAGTTGGGAAAATTTAAAGGACGTCCTAGTCTCTCGTGTTAAAATGTGTCAATATTTTGCTGCTACACTCAAAAATGTTTTCTTGAATTTTTAAATTTTTTTCTCGTAGAAAGAAAGCACTTTGCATACACAACAACAACAACAACGACAACATTTTGCCTCGCACATAAGAAGATCCTTCACATATGTCTTATCATTCATGCAAAGAAGCAACAAAATTTACATTAAGCAATATCTACAGAAGTTTTTCGAGAAAAAGGAAAAAAAAAACGAAAAAAAAAGAAGAAGATATTCAATAAAAATAAATGGCAAAGTTAAAGTACTTAAAAATATGACTATAAAATGAATGAAAGAAGAAGTGAAGTGACGATGTCGTCGCTGTTTGTATCGTTTCTCACACACAATGAACAAAAAAAAAGAAAGTGATCGTCTAAAGAACGTCTAACTATAGCGCATTTTGATGTTACAGACTTCACATTTTTGTGCTCCTTGGTTTTTATTTTGTTACTCCTCATCATTTAGGATCTTTTCCCGATAAAATTCACTTATTTCACAATTTTGTACTCCTCGTTTCACATTTTCGAACTCCTCATGACAATTTCACAATTCTATACACCTCAAAACCTAAGAAACTGTCTATTCAAGGGCAGATCTAGTAGCAGAACATAGGGGGCATTTGTTCAAGGGCGGATCCAGAGTCCTCTCAAAAGCCTAAGAAGGGGGGGGGGGATCTGTCACTTTTGTTAATTTTCGGGTATTATTTGTAATTTTTAGCACATATTGGATCCTTCCTTGCATTTGTCTCTCTTTTTCAGCTTAAAATGTACCAAAAAGAATCAAAACTAGACAAAAAAGACGTTTTTTAATTATTAGCCCCCCCCCTCTCAGAGGTCTCTGATAGCTCCCTTGACCTTAAGTGATTAAAATTACTACAAAAAATTTTTGGGGGTTTAAGTCGAACTCAATACCACATTTTTTCTTCGAAATGCGGTAAATAAAAAAAAACAGCGAACAACAAAGAAGTTGAGGAAAAAAAGTTTAACACAACAACAACAACAATGCAACATCACATATGGCAGCAGTTGGGGGTGAGCTACAAGAATAATCAGATCGCGTGTGAATGTGCTGCTTCTCTGCTTAACACCTTTTTTATTTCTTTGCTTCTCCGGGAATTTTGCTTACATTATGTGCCGCGCGCGATACAATGAAAGTTTTTCAATACACAATAATAAAAAGAAGAAATTATCATATATTTACAAACATTTCAGCAGCAATAACAACAACAACAACAAGTAGGTGAAAGAAGAAGAAACGCGAAAGACGACTCCCGAATAACAAGTTTTGAAAAATTCTCGCAGAAAACTTACCTCGAACATCCTGTCGAAAGAAAGAGTTTCAAGACGAGTAGATTTTTCCCATCGTTTAAGTTTCCAATACAAAATAAATGCGAGTTTTTTTTTTGCAACTTTTTTTTTCATTTCATGCAGTGAAGTGAGCTCGCTTATCGCTTTAACTGCCTTGTTGTTCATTTTCATACAAAACTATTGTTGAACAAACATTTTCATTGTAAGTGTTTGCTGTTGCTTCACTCGGATTTTTTTATGTGTTTTGCTTCTTTTATTGTTGTGCAGTCTGTTTTTATACTTTTTTCGCTTTTTTTTTTTGAATTCTCGCTTGTGTACTTCGTGCATCAGATTAGGTGACCAAAATGCGATTATTTGTGGTTTTTCTGTTGAGATGCAAGATATTTTTTTTTTGGTATTTTGTACGAAATTCGTTTCAGTTTTTTTTTTTGTCGGATTTTAGTAGTAAGAAAAAATCAATTTTGTCCCCATTTTGACAATGAAAACTTGTGTTCATGGTTTATTTTTACCGCATTTCGAAGAAAAAATGCGGTATTATGCTGGAGATGTCGTACGTCATGTGTGGCCGGAATTTTTATTTCAACCAATCAGAGTTGAGCTCAAGCCTTCGAGTCAAAAATATCAACCAATGAGAATTGAGCTTCATCCATTAAGCTTCAAATTTCAGCCAATCAGAGTTGAGCACAAGCCTTCGAGTCAAAAATATCAACCAATGAGATTTGAGATTCATCCATTAAGCTTCAAATTTCAGCCAATCAGAGTTGAGCTCAAGCCTTCGAGTCAAAAATATCAACCAATGAGATTTGAGATTCATCCATTAAGCTTCAAATTTCAGCCAATCAGAGTTGAGCTCAAGCCTTCGAGTCAAAAATATCAACCAATGAGAATTGAGATTCATCCATTAAGCTTCAAATTTCAGCCAATCAGAGTTGAGCTCAAGCCCTCAAATCTCTCCATGAGAGCTGAGCTCAAGTCTCCAAGATTTTTATTTCAACCAATCAGAGTTGAGCTCAAGCCTTCGAGTCAAAAATATCAGGAATTCACCCGAAATTTAAATTAATTGAATATAAATTTATTAGACATATATCGATCAAATATTAACATCTGAAATGCGGTCAAGTTGGACGTACGCAGTACGAATACAGCTATATCTTGTTTTTTAATAACTTCATTTTTAGGTTTCTAGGAAAATTTCGCTTCTGAGGGTATTAAGATGTCCTAATTTTTATAAAATTCATACCTAGTGAGTTTTTTTTCAAAAAATAATTTAAAAAAATTTTTTAAAATATGTTAGAAGTTATTTTAAAATTATTTTTTAAAAAAGATAAAAATTCTGAATCTCTCAATTTATTAATTAATTTTAAATTTTTAGCAGATTTTTTAAAATATTTTTTTATTTTTAATTTAAATTATTTAATAATTATTTTTAATGAATTTAATCCAAAAATAATCTCTTTTCAATTTCTCTTTCCGCTTTCTCTTTATTTTTAATATTATTTAGAAATACAAAAAAATTAATTAATTTTTTTTTTTTTATTACGAAATTGAATGAATTATTTCTACGAATGTGAAATTTAATAATTTTTTAAAAAACCTATTAAAATAAATTTATTTTTCTAAGAAAAACTTAACGGTTGAAATTATTTATTTGATTAAATAAATTGAAAAAAGTCATAAAAATAATTTTTATTTTAAATTAAATAATTTAAAGTAATTTAATTCTTAATTTAATTTATTTTTTTTTTTAAATTTAAATTTTAATAAATTTTTTGAATCTTTTTTATACATTTTTTTTTTTTAAATTTATGTTTTTTTATATTTTTATTTTATTTAAAATATTTTTTTTCAAAATTAAAAAAATAAATTAAGTTAATTAAATTTCAAAAATTTTAAAATAAAAATTATTTAAATAAATTTTATTTTTTTAATTTTTTTTTTAAAATACGCTAAAATATTTCTCAACTAAATCCTTTTACCGCCGCAACACTTTTTTTCACAATATTCGTCATTGCTTAAAAACCATATCAAATCAGATTTTTACTGCCAGTCCTCTTCCATATAATTGAATTAAATTTAACTTTTTTTTTTTCGTTCAGTGTTTTTCTTTTTTTCCCCCCATTCATACGCAACGGATTGGAATTTTTTTACGTGAATTCATTTTTTATGCATATTTTTTTGTGTGTGTGTCGACTGAGGAGGAAGAATGATTTACGTTTTGATTCCGCTACGGAGCGACACGGAAGAGCTCTAATGCAAATTTGATTGTCCGTATCATTTCTTCGTTCGTCATCCGTTTCGAAAAAAAGTATTTTTTTTAATAAGAAAAGGTTAATGCGGACTGCTTGACCATGCAACGATGGAAAAAAATCATTTTAATTGACTGATAAAACGTTCGCTATAAATTTGAATTGGAAATTATGTTTATTGAGCTTTTTTCGTGAAAATTTTTAATGAAAATGGAAAAAATGTGGGAATATTCATGAGGTTTTAAAATAAAAGCTTTTGATTGATATTTGAAAAGGAAAAAATATTTCAAAAAATTAAAAAAAAAAATTAAAAAAATATTTATAAAAAAATAAAAAAAAAACAAAAATAAATATATTCATTAATCATAATATGTAATTAAAAAAAAAATATTCATGAAAAATTAAAAAAAAAATTATAAAAAAAAAAATATTATAAAAAATTAAAAAATATTTATAAAAAAATTTAAAAAATATAAAAAAAATTAATAAAAAAAAATTAAAATAAAAAATTAAGGATTAAAAAAAATTAAGAAAAGCCGATTGATATTTGAATAGAAAAAAAATATTTAAAAAATAATAAAAAAATATTAAAAAACCAAAATTTTAAAAAGATTTATAAAAAATTTAAAAGTGAAAAAAATAATAATAAAATATTAAAAATAAAAGCTCTAAATTGTTAAAAAAAATAAAAATAAATAAATAAAAAATAATTAAAAAAATAAAACAAAATTAAAAAAAAGCAAAAAATATTAAAAATCAAAAAAATAAAAAAAAACTAAAAAAAAATTAATAAAATTTAAAAGCTTTTGATTGATATTTTTAAAAAAATATTTAAATTAAAAAAAAATTAAGTCATGAGAGAAAAAGGGAAAATGTGACAAGAAACAGATGTTAATAAATGTGAATGAATATGAGACAAGTCCAGGATTAAAATAGATGTGAAGCAGGAGGGTGACTGTCACAACACAAAAAACGCCAGCTAGCAAGATAAGTACCAGGTATAACAAATATTTAAAATGTAAGTAATACTATTTTTATTGTAGACCCTCTTCTTCGTCTTTTTTTTTGCCTTTGTTTGCTTGTCATTCCTATGCACCACGTTCATCCCCCACGTTTTTCGTTCATTTTCACTTCGGTTCCAATTTCCAAGCGGAATTTTCCGACATTTTCCCCTCATGTTCACGTTCGTGGAGCCTGGAAAATGGATTCAGGTACAAAACAAACACTTGACGTAGAAACTCGTACACCCGAGGATACCGAATTCAAGTGTGTTTAGACTGCATATTACTTGTTTGCTCGAAAAACCTCTTTTTTATCTTTTTACATGTTGTGCAACCGGATCGTCAGTTCAGTCTATTATTAAACGATCATACGGACAGTCGGATTATTTTCTCGTCGCCGCCGTTTCATTTCTATATTTCTCACTTTTTAAAAATAAATAAAAATTTTAATCCCGGAGAAAAATTTAAAAAAATTAAATTTTATTAAAAAAAATTTAAAAAAAAAATTTTGTGAAAAAAAAAATTAAAATTAAAAAAAACTTGACATTGATCAGGTAAAAAAAAATAAAAATGTGATAAAAATCTGAAAAATTATTATCGGCCACTTATGTCAAAGAAAAAGGAGCAAGTCATGAGCAAATAAAAAAATAAAAGGAAACAAGAATTTTTCCACACATTTTCTCACTTTCTTGAAAATTTTCTTGCAACACCATTTCCAGAGCGTGTGACACCCCGAGAAAAACGGTAGAAAAAAAAGTAAATATAAAAAATTCTTTTGTCTGTTTCACTGCAAGGCAGAATGACAGACGAGAAAGAGAAAAGTGCATTCACAGTTGTTCGTTATATTTTGTAATAAAAAAAAAAACGGAGAAATAAATAATAAAAAATACGAGCGACACGACAACGAGACGAGACGAGTGAAGTAAGAAAAGAAAAGTTGTGTTGTGCTGTCTGAAATTGTAATAAAATGAAAAATACTAGAAAATATAATAAAAATAATAATAATAGTAGTAATGATAAAAGCGCCACTTTATCCTTTATTTTATTTTAATTGAATACCTTTTAAAATAATTTTTTTGCATTAAATTCGGAGGAGTGAGTTAACGGACTTATCACGCGATGACAATTTTTTGATGACTTTATTTGTTTATTTATTTTTAGTACAAGTTTAAGCCTTTTTCGAAGAATTTTTTTTTAATTTGATAGAAAATCATGAATAACTTTCGAGATAAAAGATAAATATTTTTATTGAAAAAAATAATAAATCTTGTGATTTGCACGTTCTTCATTCAAAAAAGTTGGCAAGAGGAAAAAAAAAATAAAAAGGGCAGGATGAGAAATGGATAAAATTATGAGGAATATTAATTTTAAAATTTATTTAGAAAGGAAAGGAAGAGATAGGAAATCACTGATCATTGAGCAAATATTTATTTTATTAGTTTTTAGTTGTTGGATTGAACGTTAGGTTTATCTTTTAATTGCATTTCTGTTTAACTTCAATTTATTTCAACTGCAATTTAATTAAAAGGGAAATAAAAAAAGTATGAAAAATGGCTTTTAATATATTTGTCTGATTTTTTTCATTCAAAATTTTAAAGAAAAATATAAAAAAATGAATTTAATTTAATTATTTTTATTAAAAGTTTTGAATTAATTTAAAAATATTTAATTTAATTAATTAATTTAATTTTTTAAAAATTTAATTTAATTTAAATATTTTTTTTAAATTATTTATAAAAAATTAAATTAAATTTTTATTAATATATATTTTAAATATTGTGATTAAATTAAGTCAATCTGTTTCGTAAATAAATATTTTAAATTTGATTATACAAAAAAAAAAAAAATGTTTAAACTGAAATTTATATTTTTTTTTATCATATATTTATTGAAATATATTTTTTTGAAATAAAGCAGACGAAATAAATCTTCAAATAATTTAATTTTAGCTAATTAATAAAATTAAACCTAATTTATTTTTAAATTTAAAAATCAATTAATCTTATTTTTTTCTAAGGGTTAAATTGAAAATTATAATGATTTGCAGATTTTTACCGTTAAAGGGTTAATTTAAAAAATATTAAATTAATCTAATATTTAATTATTTATGAATGTGTATTTTATGAATTTTTTCATTATGATAATTTTTTAAAATTTCATTAAAAAAAATGATTTTTAAAAATTATTTATAAAAAAATTAAATTGAATTTTTATTCATACTTTTTTTTAAAAATATTTTAATAATTAAAAAAGAATTTAAAACATTTATTTTTTCATAAATAATGAAACAGATAAAATAAGTTTTTAAATGGATTTTAATTTAATTAAACTGTAATTTAAATTTTCATAAATTTAAAGATACCTAAATTAAATTAATTTTAATTTATTTTAAAGAACAAATTGAGAATTTTCCATAATAAAAAAATTCAAAATATATTTTTTCATTGATATGATTTTTTTTAAATTTTAATAAAGAATGCTTTATTTTAAATTTCAATAAAAAAATCATAAAATTGTAAGAAATCTCTAATTCTTTAAAAAATTGTGGGTTTTCTTCAAATTTTTTTATACCACACGTGTTCAACTTTTTTTTACGTGACTATCGGTATCAATGAAATTTTACCTTTCACCGCGAAGTGTTATTTTTATATGAATTTTTTAGCTCCTCAAACTTTTTTTCTCTAGTCTAGACGACTTTTACCTTTTTACCTAAATAAACTTGGAGTTCCTTGTCCTTCCGTAACCTCAAACGCTATTTTAATCACTGCCTTTTTGCGGTCTGATTGTTGCATTTTTTTTCATTTATTATTTATACAAAAAGTTATTTCTCAACCGCCTTTTTTGTCTAAGAAGAAAAAAATTGAACAAAAAATTCAATCTTCAATTTTTTTCTCGCTTATTATTTTTATGATATTTTTAATAATAACCATCATGAATATTGAAAAAAAAATATCTTTAAAAAAAATTATGGTACCTGATTTTGCACTTTTCAATGCAATATTTTCTTGCACAAAAAAAAAAAATTCATTGCAAGATATTTTACAGCCGATTTTCATTTTTTCCAATTTTCTTTTATACCCCCCTCGTATTTTTTTTTTATATAGACAATCATCATCATCTTTCATTCATCATGGAACTTTGTATGTGAGTCGAGTCGAGTGTTTGTCTGTCTATTTGTTTGGATATCTTTTTAGTATCATAAATCGTGATAAAATGATATTAGCTGAAAAGCGAGTCGAGCACCCATCAAAAAAAGCAAAAAAAAAAACAAAATCAATATTTTATACTCTTTTCTATGGGTTTGTTTATTTATTTTTATTTTTTTTTTGCTGAACGGAGACTAGAATATAAAAAAAACGAAAGTAAAAAAAAGTTATGATGAGAAACGATAAGAAGATTACAGTCATTTATTTTAAACATAAGCTCTATACGACCACCGAAATAACTTTACATAACGCGAGGAGCCGCCGCACTTCGTCCTCCAGTCGAATATGGGCAAATGACTTAATAATGGGATTATTTTTTCTTGTGTTTCTTTGTATTTATTTAGTTTATGGTCATAGGTCACGGTCGTAAAATCGAATTTTTTTCCCCTAAACAAGTTTTTTTCCAACAGGAGAAATTTCATTCAGTCATTCATAAATAATCAAATAATAATAAACATAATAAATCTATATCATGACACAAGTTCGGAGCCAACGAAGCTTTCATTCTATTATTCTTGGGTGTCATTTATTCACATTTCATCCGATTTTCGTAGGATGACCTACTAACGGGACTTTTCCTTTTAATTCTCCTTTTTTTGGGCAAAGGTTAAAGGAAAAGTGACACCCTCGTTTCGGAAAATTCCAATGCATTCAGGGAAATTTATCACAACAGACGGAAGAAGGACCGAACGCAATAAATGTTCTTGCTGTTGTTCTTTCGATTTGCTCCCTCTGTATTTATGAGTCGAGTAAACACGTTGTGAATGCTTTATTCATTCATTCAATTCAACGGCAAAGGCATTCATTGTTCTTGGCCAGAAAAACAAAGCAGACAATTTGGGTGTAATGTAATGTGAAATTGCCACTTCATACATAAATTTTGGTGTTTTGTTTATTTGGAGCTGTTGATTCGTTGGCACTTCTTTTCTTTTGAATTGATTGTTCAAGAATTTTTCTTTTTGTTTTGAGAAGTTAAACTTTAGAGAGAGTGGTTTTTTGAGTAAAGTTACTTTATGAGAATAAATTGAGAAAATTTTTAATATTAATTTAAAGGAAAAAAAATTATTTTAAGTTTCAAAAAAAAAAATTAAATAATAAATTATTATATTATTTAAATAAAAATAATTAGTCGACTATTTGTGGAATAGTTAAAAAATAATCAAAAAAATATTTTATCAGCTATTTATAAATTTAAAATAATTTTTTATAAGTCATCATGGATGTCTCTTTATTAAGTAACTTAAATTAAATTTAATGAAAAATAAATTAAATTAAAATTCTGTTAAAAAATTTAATTTTGAAACAAAATTTTAAAGATTTTTTATTAAAATCTTATGAAATCTCTTAAGAAAAAAAATGTGAATAAAATTTGATTTTTTTTAATTATAAAAAAGTTGTATAAAATTGTAAAAAAATATTTAAAAAATATTAAAATTATTATTATTAGGTATTATTTTTTTTTTGAATTTTAAAATTTTCTGTCTCAAGTAAAATATTTTGTTTGTTTTGTTAAAAATTTTAAAATTAAAATTGATTTTATTTTTATTGAACAATTTTTACTCAATATAAATGTTAAAAAATTTTAAATGTAAACCTATTTTCAACAGACATTTTTTATTTTATGATTTTTTCCAAATTAGTTGAAAAATACTAAAATTATAAAAATTCTTCCATTTTTCCAATTTTATTAACTAACAATTTCTTGTCAAATTTTATAAATTTAAATAAAATTATTATTTTCTGATTTTTATTTTTAATTAGAAAACATAAATAAATCGGTTTTTTCTGATTTTTTTTTAAATAATTAAAAATTTAAATTGAGGCTGCTCCAAATTTTGAAATTTTTGTCCCATGCCCCATTTCAAAAGTCGAAAATCAAATGCGGCAAATTAAAAAGTTGAAAATATCATCAAAATTGACCGTTTTTGGTCTTTTTCATGATTTTTTAAAAAATTTTAAAATTTTTTTTAAAAAAGTTTAAATTTTTAAGAATTTTTGTATTGAAAAACAAAATTTAACATGAATTTTCATCTCTAAAAATTTTTTTGAAATAAAATAAAATTTAAAATAATTAAAAATAAAATTTCCACTATAAAAAATCCACTTAATATAAAAATTCATTCATAATAATAAATTCATAATGAACACAATTTTATTTAATTTAAAAAAATTATCCGAAGAAATATTTCTATAAAACCTTCTGCCAGACACAATAACTTCTCAATGAAACCCCGTTTCCATACAAAATCGTCATTAACTTTTATTCAACATCACTCAATCTTATTTATTCTTTCTCCACATAATAAACGACTTTTTTTTACATGAGCTTGTAAAATGTTGATCAATATCGCTCCCATCAACATCATAAAAATAACTCTAAATAATCCCCCATAATTTTTGCAATTTTTTTCTCCATCATATTCGGTTTCGTTCGGAATAAAAACGTAAAAATTGTTAACATGATAGCAAAAAGTCACTTCTACACACGATTGTAAAGTAATTTAATTTTACACTTTAATTATCGGTTTACCATCCGATTTTAACTGAACATTATTTTTATGAGTTTGTCTGCAGCGGCATTGCAAATGTAACGTGTGTGCGGCTTTGATATTGCTGTAATTATTATTATTTTATTTTATTTTATCAAACGAACGGAAAAAATTTGCGGCAACGTTAGTTGATGATCTGTTTGATGTTTTTTTTATAAAACAGCAGGTAAATTGCATTTTTCCACTTTTTTCTGTGTTTCGGCGTGGCGGTGTAAGGAGCTTTAATTTGACGTAATTAAAACCGTTTATTAAGGTTTTTTGAGCATATAAACAGCTTTTCATTTAAAAATTTATTATTATTATTTTTTATATATTTTTATTTTAAAAAAACTGCAGATAAGTAAATTAATTTATGGGGAATAAATAAATTAAAATATATTGCGCGCTTTTTTGCATTTTTTTTTCATTTCAATTTTTTAAATGATATTTTATAGCGCGACACACACAAAAAATGTAAATAAAATAAAATTTACAATCCATTCCCTTTAATATTTTATTTTATTTAACCGAATGAATGACTCTTCAATGTTGAGAGCAAAAAAAAAAGAAAAATATTTAATCCAGATATGTCAAAATTAAATGAAACAGTCATCAGTCGCGTCTTTTCTTCGTTCTTTGCTTATATATTGCTCAGACATTTCACGTTACAAGATGAAAAGCGAGGAAAAAAGAGAAATTTATGAAGAAATGGAACAAAACGACGGATTATGTCTCAGCTGCATGTTAAACGCTTGACTTTCGTTTCTTTCTTTACAAACATGATTTCCATTCATTTCCTGATTTTTTTCTTCTTGTTATGCTTTGTACGTTAGATGATGATGAAGAAGTAAGTGAGAAAGAGAAGAAGAATAAGTCTGTTCGTGTGTCTGGCAAGAGAAAAAAGTGAAAAGGTACACGTAACAAGACGTCAAGACGTTTTTAATTCCTTTCTTCGGTGAAAAAGTCCATGAGGGAGGAAAAAAAGGGAAGTAGGACGAGAGAAGTTAATGAAATTTGATGTCACATTTTTTGGCAGTTATGGTTATAAATGGAGAAAAAAATTTGGATTTTTATGTGTGGATAAAGGATGTCGGAGAGACATTTTTTGTGTCTACTTTATTTGAAGATATTTTTTTTTGTTCAGTTTATTTTTGATAAAATTCAGGTAATTTTTATTTTTTTTATGAAGGGAGTTAATAAAATTTCAAATAATTTGCTAGGAAAAATTATTTAAAATATTTTTTAATTTTTATTCTATAATTTTTTAAATATTTTGTAAAAGGGCTTGAATTAATTAATTAATTTATTTATTTGAGAAAAATTAAATAATAAGAAAAAAATTTTTTTTCTACTCTTTCTTAAACTAAAAATAAAATAATAAATTAAAATTGAATAAAAAAATCTTTTTTTTTTGTAATTTTCAATAAATATTTGGTATTTTTTAAAAAAAATAATTTATTACGTTTTTAATATTAAATTAATTATTATTTATTAAAAATTAATGAATTTAAATTTAAAAAATATAAATTTTATATTATTTTTTTTATTATAAATTAATTTTTATTTAATTAATTGTTATTTTTTTTATTTAATTTTTATCAAAAAATAACTAATTTAAATATAAATTTAATTTTATTATATTTGATTATTTTTTTAAATTTAAATCTTTTATTTTGTTTAACAAATTTAAAGAATAATTCATAAACTATTTATTGATAAATTTTTAGAAAAATTTTAATTGTTGTATTATTTTCTGATAAAATACCGAAATTTAAAAATATCTCAATTAAAATATCCCAATTTTTTGCAAAAAATTTTTTTTTTCTGAAAAGCTGAAATTTTTGTTTGAGTTTATTCAATTTTTATATATTTATTTTTTTATTAAAAATTATTTTAATGGAAAAATTCCTTTTTCTAACTTTTTCATAACAACAAAAACTACGAAAAGTGTAATATTTCTCTCACGTTTAATTTTTTATTTAATAAAATTTCACAAAATAGATAATTTTCACATAATTGCCAAACACAACAAACTTCACCCTTCCAAAAAATTTAATAACGCCATAATTACCAGCCATTCAGTGAATTAATCACGACCGAATGACTGCATGTGTACTCTTGTTTCAAAAGTCGAAGCTTAAATTGCTCATGGCTACAGATTAAATTGACCGCACTTATTGTTACAAATTCACATGCAGCGCAAAAAGAATTCTATGATGATGAAACTCAATCCTTTTTGTTATTGCCCACTATGCTGCTGCTGCTCCACTCCACGATTATCATCTGGTGCATCATTTCACTCTCGCTCCGTTCGCTGCATGGCTTCGTGGCACAGACACAATTGTGGAACAGCAAATATTTCATAAAATATACATATTTTTAAAACATATATAGAGTAGAAACAAATAATAAACTCTCGATGTTTATAACAGCTTGTCCGTTTTTGCGGTGTGCGGCGGCAGCAACTGACTTTTCCTAAAATATCTCTCTCTGTCTCTCTGTGTTTCAGGGTTTTTTTTTTGTGAAATAAAAGGACAATATTGTTACTGTATCGCACAAACAACGCAGGGAGGAAACAAAATATGATTATAAACTAACTATTTTGTATCATCGTTCTTGATGCCGACATCATCGTGCTTGCATCAAGTTTTTTTTAATTTTTAAAAATTCGCAATTATGAATTTTTAGCCCAAAGCACATTTTGAATTTTAATTCCAATGAACATTTTAAATTTTTCAATGTAAGGCAAATTTAAAAATTTTTCAATAATTTAGTTAAGATCTGAAAGATCCAAGTCATGAATTTTGTAAATTTAATCTAAGTAGTTCCAGATTTCTAAATTTGCCCAATGCACATTTTTCCTTTAACCTATTGCAAATTATTATAAAGGTTTTTCTTTAAAAATTTGTCCCAGTCTACATTGTAAAATTTCCTAAAGCATAATTTAATGTTTTATTCTTAATTAAAAAAATCTTTTAATAAATTTCTAAAATTTTCAACCCAGTGTACATTTTAATTTTTTTCCCGAAATTCTGAATTTGTTCCCAATGCATATTTTTAAAATTTTTATAATTGAAAACTTTAATGAAATTTTTATTTAAATATTTGCTCCCAATGCAAATTTTTAAAATTTTTGCACATAATTGAAAACTAATGTAAACCCAATGCACATTTTTTGAAATTTATAATTAAAATATTTTTGCAAATATAGGCAAAAAACTTAAGTTAAAATTTTCATTAAATATTTGTCCCAGTGTGCATTCTAAAATGTCCCAGTGCATATTTTGAACTTTAGACCCAGTACAAATTTAGGAAATTCTTATTTAAATTAATCTTCTTAAATTTTTATCCCAGTGCACATTTTAAATGTCGACCCTTTTCATATTTAAAATTTTAACCCCAGTTCACATTTTAACCAATTTATTTAAAATTTTTACCAGACAGACTTTAATCCCCCAAAAAAACTTAATTTTTTCAAATCATGTTAAAAATTGTCACAAAACGAGACAGACAGAGAGAAGATTTTGTTTGTTTGTTATGTAATTTAAATGTCCGGCATGTGAAGCAGTATCGTGTCAAAAAATATTTCAGATATTTTGTCATGAAAATGTGTGACATTTTTCTGTGAGACTTCCGAGATTCCGCAGCCATAATTCAATTAATAAATCTCATCCAGAAGTCTCTAAGCGCCTTACAATGGCCAATGATGAGCCGGATTTACTAATATTTATTTTTATTATTAATGTCATTGGGAAAAATGCACCGATCTCTATTTTTGCGATTTGTTGACAGAAAATAGAGAATGACGAACACGAGCCGAAGATTGAAAGTAACAAAACCATTTTTCATTTTCAATGGACCGAAATAAAGGTCTTCCTATCGCATCGTTGGTCGTCTCTTGGTTCTCTCCGTTAAGAGATCAGACGTTGATATGGGAAAATATTTTTTTTTGCTCGTTCTTTTATTTATTCACGAATAATGAAATTTGCTCACATGTCTAGCAAAAAAATGAAATAAAATAAAAACGTAACGTGATAAGGGGAGAAGAACAATGCCGAGGACTTGCGGAAAAAAATTGTAAGAAGGAAAGAAAAAGAAGGCAAATGTCATGTTAGCATAAGAGAGCGAGAGTCTGTGTGTGTATTAAATTACAATGTTGGATTTAGATTTATGATATATTTGGTCTTTATGTCATTATTTTCGTCGTCGTCGTCGGCTCCATCAAACCTTGTAAGTGGAACAATTTTTCATAATTTATGAGCCGTATATGTGTTTACCCCTTTTTACTTTCGCTTTTTCGTCGTCGTCGTCCTTTTAGGCATGAAAGTGTTTCGAGATGAGAGTCTCTTAATATCGTTTTATTTTAAGTAAAAGCCTTTTATGAGGTTTATCTCACATTTATTTTGTTTTATGGCATGCAATGACAGTGCGAGCAAACAGGAAGAATGAATGGGATTATTATCATCATCATTGTGTTTTTTGTCTCTCGTTGTCGTCAGGCAACCAATAAATATGCAGTTAACTATATCGAAATGGATGCGAAATGACTGAATGGACGGACAAATATCGTCATTATTCTTACTTTTATTCGTGCAATTTTTTTTTCGTAAGTAAATTGAGTGGAAGGCAATTTTTTATTCAATTCTTCTTTTTTATTCTTTTTTTTGTGGTTGTGAAGTACGAGGCAACTCCACTAACACGAGAGTTAATTGAATTAGAATGGAATTAGAGCAACAACCCCTAATCTTATATGTACCACGTGACCCAAGTTTTTATGAAAAAGGGAGTTGTTTTTTCTGAGGATGTCTAAAAAATTATAAAAACTTGCGTGGAGAAGGAATTTTTGGTAAAAGAGCGTATTTTGCTTTAACAAAATAAATGGTTTGAAGAAAAAATTTTTTTTGGGGAAAAAATTAAGCTTTTTATCGAATTTTGTTTTTTTAAAAGATTTTCAACATTTTTTAATTTTTAAAATTTTGATTGATTTAATTTTTATTTAAGTTAATTTTATTTATTTTTTATTTTATTATTTTTGATCGATTTTTATCGTTTTAAAATTTTTTGTGTAAATTAGGTAATCGTTGTATTTTTTTTAAGCGAATGATGATAATTTTTTAATTTACTGATTTTTTGAATTTTTTTTTTTTTATTATTTTTTTTTTTTTTTAAGTGAAGAATTTTCCACTTTTTAATAAATTTTTAAAAAATAAAAAAAATAATAAATTTGAAATCCATAAAAAATTTCGCTGAAATTAAAAAAAATACAATGGCAATTTAATTCTATTATTTTTTTTAAATTATTAATTTTATATATAAAAGAAAAAAAATAGTCTGTAAAGAAATTTAAAATTTTAGATTTTTTTCAATTTTTATAAATTTTTAACTTTTAAGGTAAAAATATGAAACTTTGAAAAACGTCTGAGAATATTTTTTTATTAATTTATTAAAAAAATGTATTAAATAAATAATAAAAATTAAATAAAAATTTTTATTAAATTTTTATTAAATTATAATTAATTAAAATATTTGTAATTAAAATAAATACATAAATTAAAATAATAAAAATCAAATTTTACGTAATTAAAATTTAAGATTTCTTTTTAATTTTAAATTTTTTAAATTAATTTTTTAATTTTAAATTAAAATTTTAAATTAAATTAATTTTTTTAATTTTAAATTAAATTAATTTAAATTTTAATTAAATTTTTAATTTTCTCATTAAATTAAAATTTATTAATTTTTAATTTTAACTTCACGGATGGACATAAATCCAAAAAAAAATTTTCTTTTTCTTAAAAAAAAAACAAAAATACAAAAACTCTACGTCTAACAAAAACAAAAAAACTGACAAAATTTCATCATCGCATCCAGACCTCCGACCGACATGCTTTAATAATAACAACCTTGTCACAGTAAAGTGATTTCATGTTTCATCCCCCAACCATAAATAACGTGGGAGCTGCTCCTTATCCATCCACCGACCAACAAAAAGGCACTGAAATAATAAAAGAACACAAGCAACAACAAAACAACGAGAGAGAAAAAAAAAGTTTTTTTTTTATTGTACAAACATTTTATTTGCCATTTTGCTGTGAATTGAATACATAATCAAATGATATAAAAGTAAAGTGTTTTGTTTGCTCTTCTCTTGCTCACAGCTTCAAAAGTGGCCACAATTCTGTGTTCTGTGTATTTAGAAAATTTGTTTGTCATTGTTCAAAATTTAACTACGTGATTATTTCAAGTGTTTTTTTTATTTTTTTTTTTCGCAGGAATTGACATCGACATCGATTTTGGGCGTAAAAGCAACAGTTTTCGCTAATTTCGACGAATTGACTAAAATTTAGCAAAATAAATAAATAAGGCAGGAGTAACAATAATAATGTTTAACATAATCACGCAAATCATTGAGTAAATGTGTAAAACACGCAAAACACGATAATTATAATTAAACATCACAAAAGTGCGCGAATTGTGGAGAGAAGCTGACACTAAATAATAAAATAATACAAAATCACCATGCTAATATTAAAAATAATTGAGTTAATTCTATTAGCTTTAAATGATGTGTTACCAACGCGATCGCATCAACAGAGACGCGGCGTGTTATTTATGTTGTATTTGCCAACACTTGTTACACACGGTAAGTTAAATAAATATAAACAAAAAATATTTTTACTTCTCTTCTCTTCTCCTGTGTGTGTGTGCGATGCGTTTATTTACACAACCAATAACGTCACACAACGTACTCGACTTTATCCAACGCGAAATAAATTTCAACTTAGTTTATTTATTTTTGTGTCAACTAGTAGTCGTTTTTACATTTTCCAGACAGGAACGACAAACAAACAAAAAAAAATGTATTTTAACCACATCAGACTACGCATAGACCTCTCTCATGCCACAGTTAAACACCCACAAAGCCAGGCATGTTTGTGTTCATTAATGTAGAGACAGAGAGAATTTTGTCCTAATTTGTTGTGAAATGATGGAAATTTGTGTAAATTTGCTGCAAAATAAATGGATGAGTTACCAATAATTGGATGTAATGAAGAGTCCATGTCAGGAATTTAAAGTACTAAATTGGAATATGGTATTTAAAATGTTTTATGGGAACTTGTGTTCCAGTGATGAATTGATTTGATTTTTAAAATGAAATTTTTTATATTGGAAAATTTAATTTTTGTTTAATTTTAATTTAATTTTTTTTATTTTATTTTTAATTAAATTTATTTTAATTTTTGATTTTTTTTAAATATAACATAATTTAATTATTTTTTAAAATTTATTTTTTTTAACTCACTAATAATTTTAAATCAAAAGATTTTATTTTTAATAAAAATTTTGGTAAAAATAGATACCCTTCATATTTTTTTTAAATTTTAAGAATTTTCTGAACTATCTAAAAAAATACAAATTTAGATATTTCATTTAATTTTTAATCAATTGTATTTTATTTGTTTATATTCTAATTTACTCAAATTAGTGAGTTAAAAAAGTAAATTTATATGAATTTTAAAAAAGTAATTAAACTTATGATAATTAAACGAAAAAAATCAAAAATTAAAATAAATTAAAAAAAAATAATTAATTTAATTCAAAATTAAACAAAAATTAAATTTAATGACAATTTGATTTTACAATTGAAAATCAAATTAATTTTATCACTCAAAGTCAAGTTGCCATAAAACATTTTAAATCGAATTAGAATTTTTAATTAACAAAAGACCTGTCGGCTCCATTATGATTTTTTAAAATAATATTTAGTTCGTTTAAAACTTAAAAAATTTTCAGTTTACTGACATAAATGATTTTTTATAAAATCCTTTTAATTTTCTCTCAAAATTAACTGAAATTTTCAAAATATCTATAAATTTCCATAAAACTTAATTTTAATCGATTTTTCTTATAATTTTTTTTAATTAAAAATCTTTTTTAATCCACGAAAAAAATAAAAATTTTAATTATTTAAAAAAATTATTAAAAATTGTATTTAAAAAAAATTGAAATTATTATTCTCGTTTCGTATACTGAAATTTATTAAAAGCATTTTCATCGATTTTCTATCTTTTTAATCTCCTAATTCTTTGAAAATTTTTCTTTATAGTAAATCCTTTCCATTTCACTCGATTTAAATTTAATACACAGAAGTCGTAAAGTTCATCACTTTCCAAACATCTAAATTTGTTCAAATTTGTGTTAAAATATATTGAATTGTCAATTTGATCGATGAAGCAACAACTTGATAATATCAATTCTCATTCCAATAGGAAAACTTTTTTTTCTTGTTTTTTCTTTTATTTTTATCGGAACAAATATTCTTGCCATCTGATAGCATGAATTCGTGAAAATAAATGACTTACAAGCCATTTTCAACAAATTTTCAAGATTGAAATTTCTCTTTAATTTACTTCCTCTTTTCGGAGCAAAAAATAATAAAAAGTAATCAAATTTCAAACAAAGAAAAGTCTTCCACAAACATGTCAACGGTCAACCTCAAACATTGTGGCTTGTGTGACTTTTTGCTCGCATATTAGAGCAAAAACAAACCAAAAACGAAGCAACAGTAACACCCAAAGAATAAGCATTTATGAAAATAAGGGTCGTCCCTCTTTAAAGGTATAATTTAGATGGTTATCTTAGATTTAACTGCCCATCAAGATACAAATCACATCTAATTTAATATTCCATTGACTTGCTACAACACCGTCAAGTACCAGCCATAAGACTTGCTTGGCTGGAATTGTTATCACGTAGCACGTTAGAGAAGAAAAAGAAGACGAGGCAAGATGAAATCATTTAATGTGTTCTGTATGTTGTTGTTGTTATGTTGTTGTCGCACAGCTGCAGGGTTAAATGTTTGAACATAAACATCAAGTACTTGTTTAGAAATAATAAATGTATACAGACTCAAAGAGGTACATTGTGAAAAATTTGTGTTTCGCTCCATTTGTCGAAAGGCAAAATTTTGCGAGGTTTAGAAAGTTGGAAAAATTTTAATTCGAATAATTAATTTTATAGCCCTAAAACATCTTCAAATCACGTGGTTTAAAGTTATCTTAGGTCACGTGGTTTGAAGATGTTTCAGGGCTATTAAATTAATTATTTGATCTAAAATTTTTCTAACTTACAAGTCTCGCAGATATTTTGTCTTTCGACAAATGGAGCGAAACACAAACTTTTTACAATGTACCTAAGATATTTTTAGTCACGTGGTTTGAAAGATATTTCAGGTCACGTGGTTAACATGTTAAAAATCATTTGTTTTAACAAATTATAAAGTTGTCATATGGAGAAGTACTAACGATGTTACTGCATTTGGTTAAGTACCTGAAGATTTTAACCACGTGGTTACAAAATAAATAAACCACGTGATTAAAACCATCAAGTATTTAACGAAATTAAAACCAGGTACCATCGTTGTTAGTTCTCTAAACGACATCTTAGCAAATATATTGTTTAAACTAGATGATTCTTTAATTTCTTAAGCCACGTGACCAGAAAAATTTTCAAACCACGTGATCTGAGATATTTTTCAAGTCACGTGATCTGAAATATCTACAAATCACGTGGTTTAAATTTTTCTCAGACTACGTGGTTTAAAGATATTTTAGGTCACGTGGTCTAAAGATGTCCCAGAGGTCAAACAGCTTTAAACCACGTGACCTCAGAATCCTTTAAACCTCGCGAAATTTTTAGTTTACGAGACGCCAATTACTCACAGTAAATAAGAGCAGACGAGACACGTAAATGAAGTTACAAAAAATGAGTTTACGAAAAAAAGGGGGAACACAACAAAGTCCTTTTTAAAGCCACTGAATCGACCATTATGATAAAGAGATTATTATGGGTTTTTCCCTCTCTCTCCAAACGTCTTTCGGTTTTTCGGCGCTCCATAGATGATGACGAAGAAGTAGAAGAAAAGAAAAGAATATAAAACTTGTCATACACTTTACACTTTGCTCTTTTTTTGATAGCTGTCTACCTTTTTTGTGTATTTGTTTGCCCCTTTTGCTGTTTTTTTCTGCCATTCAAGAGATATTAATGATCTCACGACGACCAAAAAGGTGAACACAACACACATTTATCTATTGACTGGTCAACCTTTCTCCGACTCGTTTTTATTTGGTACTAACAAGAGTATCGTCGGAAAACGGCAAAGTTTTTAAGTACCGTACAAAGTCTTAAAAGTGTATCAATGCATCAATGTTAAGACATAAGACATGCTATTAAAATGGACAAGCAAATCTATTAGCAAGTTCTTTACTGTAACATTAACTGATATTGAATTTAAAAGACGAGCGACGAAGTATCAAGAGAGAAGAAAAGTTTATTTTTCTTCCGAAACTTTTTTTTCTTCTTCTACTTTTTCTTTTTTCTCATATATTTAAAGAAGAAGAAGATGAGAAGAAACAATGATGATGCCGCTGCTGCTAAGAGAGAAAAGAGGAAAAAACTATAGACGCTTTTGTGATATTTTTCCGTCTTTTGCAACAATAACAGCAACAACAACAATTCCTGCTAAGAAGTTTAACAAAGTAAATAATAAAATTTACACAAATAAATCACTTTGGTAGTTAAAGGCGATATGACGACGTAGCGACAAACTGACAACAGTGAAAGCGAAACACGTGAGATCGATTAATCTTTAAAGAATTCTTGGAAGAGGAATGGATTGAAAACGAGTTTTATGGGCATTATTTAGCGAAAAATAAAAAGGGAAAATGACAGCAAAGTGGCAATATTTAAAGAAGTCACATGTGATAATGACAGTTTCAAGGATTTTATTGAAAAAAATTGGCACGACAGATTTTTTGAATGAGTCAAAAGTGGATGAACTTTGAGCAACAAAATTGATCAAAAATCGTTTTTTGAACTTTTACGAGTGTAATTTATAGCGAAAAATTGTTGAAAAATGATTTTTAAAAAATAATTTTGAATTATTTCAATTTTTAAAAAATAGACGCTAGATGGCGCTTTATAATAATTTTACAGTTTTTTATTATTTTTAAACTTTTTATGAATTTAGGCAGAAATTTACTCTCATTTTAATTTCGCATGGAGACGCCTGGTTATCAAAAATTACAAAAATGCATGAATATAAAAATAAGATCCAATTCCACAAAATAAGACATATCTCTCGTGACTTTTTTCATGACAAACCAAGACAAAAAATTCTACGATAAAAAAAGTAATTTAAAAGCCTGCCAACTGCAAACATGGTTAAAAGTCCATTTCACATTTTCTAACTAACCGCAACGATAGAACCAAAACGGCTCATCATGAAATAAATTAGAATTTTCTACATTGCACAATTTTCTGCATTTTACAACAATTTTACCGAACCATAACAAGTACGATAAACTAGCTCATAAAATGTATAGAGGAAGCTTAGACAAACAAACTCACAGCAGGCCTCATAGATTGTTTTTTCTTTGTTCACCGGAATTCCCTTTTCGAGGATTTTTCTCACTCTTTATTTTTTAGAAAAAAAAGTAAAATTACTTCTAGTCCCGAAAATTAATCATAATTCCAATCCGTCCAATAAAAACCAATTTCGTCTATATTCGTTAAAATCATGCAATGTGCCACAAAACGGAAAATTGAGTGACGTTAAAAAGGTGGAATGAGTGAATTATGTTAATCGAGTTAATTTAATGTGAAATGAAAATAAAAACAACGATACAAAAAAGTTTCAATTTTCAAACCAAATTTAATATAATATGTTGTTTAATATAATCCGGCAGGCATTATATACCGTGTAGTAATGCATTGGTTGGTTGGCAGGGGGAGGAAATTACATTCAATTAATAATAATAAAAAATATTGGTTAGCAATTTAATTTCACCTGTGAGAGTGAAAGATTAATTTGAACATAATCAGAGTTATTACCAGCTCATTTTTCGTCTCTCATACTCCCATTTGGTTTTAAATTGAAATTCATTCAAGCCAACCAAACAAAAAAAAAAAGTGACAATGAATTGTAACAAAAAATAATAATCGAATGATCAAATTATTGGAAACTTTGTCTGATTTACATGGAAAAAAAGAACGACTTTTTGGTCATTCTTATTAAGTATTATTTTATTTATTTATTTTTATTCAAAAAAAAAGTGGAATGAAAATTGAAATAAATCTGAGCAAAAAAACGAGAGGGAGATAAAAAAAACAGTAAATAAATAAAAAAGCGAGGAAAAAAGCGTAAACTCTATTCAACAGCTTTCTTCTGCTATTTGGAGCGTATCTAATTCAATTATTTGATTCTCTTGTACTGTTGCATTCATTTCAATGTTCAGATTATTTCTTTTTCAACACCATTTTTATTTTGTATTGGTTCATTATTTATTTTTTTTTTGCCTGTTTTTCTTTTCTTTTAAATTTGAGCGAATAAATTCCCTGTTGTGGGTTTTTCGTGCAATAAAGCATTAAAAAAAATGTGTTGAAATAGAGTTTATGAGTCTGTCTGATTAACAATTTTTTTTTAAGAGTGTAAGAGACGAGTTTTGAAGTTTGTTGAATATTCTTTCGTTATTCGTTCGACTGTTGGACAAGCAATGATGGGTTTTAAAAAATTACTTTTGGCTTAAATTCCAAATTCACAATGGCTTAAAATCCACAATAGGACTCTTCGGAGACCGCGGTGGAAGCCAACCAATACCCTAAATTCCAAAGGTTGCTTTAAATGATTCATGAAAGTAGAATGTATAAGTGTTTTAGTTCGGAAGCGATGACAATTGGAAAGTGTTTTATATTTAACTTCATAAAATGAAACCACGTGATTTGGACTTCATAATATTTATTTCACGACTTCACTTTGAAGACACTCGGATGACGACTAACTTGCTATGTGCCTTCCTTGCTATCTTCATTACTTTCTTCCTTCTTACTAGCTACTACTAACAACATTCTTCCTTTCCTTCTACTATATTCCTACTCTACAGAAAGTAGGTCCATTTCAGTGTTAAAGACTTTGAAGAAGTAGCTTCTTACTTGTGACTTATTGTGTAGGTCCATCCTATTGAATGATGATTGAATCTCGAGGCAACTTCAGTTAATTTCCGCTCCTTAAGGTTAAACATCTTATATAACTTGAAAAGTCATAGACAAAGTTCAGAGCTTTCAAAGTTTCAGGTCTTAAGTCTCCTTAAGATGATTTTTTTCATCTCTGGATTAGGTTAGGTTAGGTTTGAGGATGCATCACCGCGGTCCGAAGACCTATTTTGATAGACTTCTTTTAGTTAAAGTTTAAAACTTACCAAAATCCGCTTTTGTTTCTCCCTATAAAATGAAGACTTTTCCTTAAAATCGTTTCATTGTTACAAGCAATTTTCTTACAAATGGAGATCCATTGTCCCACATTCCCATCTCTCTCTCTCCATCTTCCCTCAGTAATTTGTTCCCTGAAACGAAAGAATGGCAAATCATACAAATGTTATTTTTATTCCAAATATTTGTCGGCATCCCACACACAAACTCATACACTCGTACTAACAAAGGATCCATAAGTAGTCTAATCCCAAGCCAAAAGTGATTGTCTCAACTCTCTCAAGTGTCTTTCTAATACATGTAAGGCATTTCATAAAACGGACTAAGATATGCATTTTAATTGATGCTAAAAGTTGAACAGTTGTTAAGTACCGAAAATGGTTGGTTTGTGAAAATCAAGTGTTCCACATCTTCGTACCAAAAGGGAACGAGAGGAAGACGTGCGCCAGTCGAGTGAAAGAGAATATAACAATAATAATAAAGCCGAGGAGGCACTTTTGATCAAGAAAGTTATGCAGAGATACGGGCCGAATGTTCGCATTGTACATTCTTATCTTCTTTCCTTACTGCGGGGCACAAAATGCAACGAGAGTCCTTTGTACGGAGTTTTGTTGCAAAAGTTAGTCCATATAAACAGAGAGATAGTACCGACTTTAATTTGCACCAGCTTTCGTCTGTTTAGATATTTATAAAGCGACTGGCGAACGGGGGTGGCTTGTGCCGCTTTCACTTTGAGGCACAAAGAAAAGTCACGCCAACGCAAGGTGCGACGAGCACGAAAGAACATTAGATCCTGCATGCGAAAGGCAAATAAATGTGTATATTATGCACAAACAACATTTTCCAACAACACTTGGAGATAGTCGGTATACGAAACACGAAGAAAACTTGCAATTGCATAACTAAATTTAATCTTCTTAATGCATTCTTGTTTTTTTTTCTCTCTCTGCCTCCTATTTATAAATTTTCTTCAAAGTGAGCGCAACACTTTGTACGAAGAAAAGAAGAAGAAGAAGACGAACATCTCGCATTCGCACACTCGACTTCGTGTATTAAGTACTTTTGCAACTCACATGTGTAGGTATGGGATAAGTGTTAAATTTTCGTGCTTAAAACTGCCTTTTTGTGAAAATAACACAACACTCCAAAAACTCGCTACAATTCGTTGTATATGGGAACATATGTGTGACTGAGTGCATTTTGTGTCTTTCGCCTTTTTTTTCGTACGGTGTTGCTGAAATATTCAAACTGAATAAAAGATGTGCCGGGGTGGCTGTGGAGGAATTTAAATTTTTCATCTAAACTTTTTTTTCGGATTTCTACTTGTGCCGTCTTCTTTTGAAAATGAACTCGACACATGAAATGGCACAAAAAGACATGGGGAAATATTTCTTGAAATGCGTCTGTTTCTTCGTTAAATTTATATTTCGAAGACACATAATATACAACTTTTTTTCTTTTATTTTGAGGAAAAACATCAGACATAATAAAGTTTGTTTGTTTTACAAATATGTACGTCACACGGCAATGCTGAAGATAAAACCCACATGTTTTTATAATTAATTAAAGAAAATAATTAAAAATTTCATTTAGATTATTGTTATTGTAAGTGAAAGCAAAGAAAAAAGTGGGATTTAAATAAGTGAGAAAGTTTTCTTTGACATATTAGGAGTTAAGGGTGTGAACAAGTGAATTAAAGTGACAGTTAGTTTTTGACAGTTATCAAAAAAGAAAATAACAAAAGTTATAATTAATTTTTTAGGAACAATTTAAAATTATTTTTTAAAAAATTAAAAACTATCATCCAACTCTATGTTCTGATCTATGTCCTACGAGAACCAAGATAAACTAAGAAAACTTTTAAAAGCAGAAATTTCACATAATAGCTCAAAACTTCGACTCTAGACTGTTATACAGGTAGTTTATATCTTTAACTACTAAGGATTTTCAGTGTGAAATTAGATTTCAATTCAACAAAAGGACGAATTATTTCGCATCATGTGATTGTAAAGTCAATTCAAAGAGAATAACAGAGCTGGAAGAAACAGTAAAATAAACATTTTATAGAAGATGACTACGTTAAATAATCAAGAGCTGAAATTTATGACCACGAAATTTTTTTTTTTAAATATGATGAAACAAAAGTAAAAATGTTACCCTCTGTAAAATAGTTTGGTTCTTTTGACAACTGATTTTCATTTATTGAAAGATATATTTTTAAATTTTAGCTGTCTGTTTGAGCTCTTGGTAAACAATTGCTAGTGTTAAAGCCGATGAATCCAAACCGAAACCCAATCTTGAATTTGTGCCGAGCTTTCGACCTTTATTGTGCGTCTTCTTTGGGGATTTTTTTTCCTAGTTTTTTTCTAATTCTCATCTTAATTTAACATTTGCCTTATTAACATCAATCTCAACCCGCCTTTGTAAGTCTTCATTCTTTGTAGTTGTCGATGAAATTGCTTATTACACAAAAACAAGGATGTTACTCATAAATTTAACCTTTCGCCTATGGCTTGGTCAAAGGAACGGTTTATGTTAGCACTTTAGTTGTAGTCTGCCTTAGCTTTAGCTTTTTAAGATTATTTTCGGATACCATGGATATTTTATGTAGCCATCGATTTTGGACTTCAAACTTCGATCCATACCTGTAGATAAAAATTTTATTGAAAAAACTTACTTGTTCGCTCCCTAAATATTCTCGTTCAACTATATGCTTATTCCATGGACTTACAAGTAGATTCCCATCAGAAAGCAAAGAGCAACAAAAAGTGTGATTAATGACTAATTTGGACATTCTTTTCCGCTCGCTTACTTTCCTTTCTTCTTTTCCATCTCCAGCTAGTAACCAGCGAAATGGCATCAGACTAAAAACTACTTACTCTCCTTTCCTCCTTCGACATTCAGATAGAAGACGAGCACACTATCTAATTGAAATATGGATGTTATAACATTACCTTATCTCGTGCGTCGTCGTTGAGTTCTCTCTACCTGAAAAAAAAAAGAAAAGGAAAAAAATTGTACAATAAATAGGAATGAATAGAAAATAGACATGAATTGAAGTGATGGGAAAAGGATTATGCCAACTGTATCCGAGTTTTCCGCTTAGCTTGCATTGAATAAAAATTGTGTTTGCTTTTCTCTCTCGTTTATTTTTTCCTTTCTCCCCCTCACTCGATTGTTGGTTGCTTTGTTTTGTTTATTTGTCCTTTTAGGTTTCGCATTCATTCTTTTTCACACCGGCAGTTTTTTGTTGTTTTTTTTTTAGTTTTGTGCGTCGAGTCTGCTAGTGTTTTCTGCATGTCGAACGGAATAAATGTTGTTTGTGTGATGTGAAATTGAGTAGAAAAGAAAATAATAGCATTTAGAACAAAAACCTATTTATTTTGCGAATATCCAAAGCTCGTTGGGAGAGCGTGTGAGTTGTAAATAACGGACCGATATTTTTTTTTTGACCATCGAACCAATTTCCAAAGAGCACGAGAGAGAGGAGACGAGACGAGACGATGGCTCGTTTGGTAAAAGGGATTTATTTTTTTCTCGTCTTCTGTTATTTGTTTTGTTTTAAACTTTATTTACGGAAAAAGCACGTGCGGCATTTTCTAGTGTTTTTTATTCATCCATTTTTGTCCGGATATCGTTTAAAAAGGAAAACAACGAGCCAATGTTTATATAAGAGTTAATATGGATGATTGGACATTGACCAGTTTAGGTCAATATATTCATTGAGAGCGGATGCCGAGAGTTTAACGTACAGAAGGCGTGCGAAAAAAAAAGGAATTGTGAGGTCGAGCTGTTAAATAATTTATAGGAAAAGTAGCAAAAAAATTGCATCAATTTCCATTCGTTTTCTTATTAAAGAGTCCGTCGAACGTTAGAAGGTGGAAGAAAAGAAAATCGATGGTGATTGTAATGCGATAAATTTAAAGTTCAGACAGCTATGAGAGAAGTAACACAAAGTCAAAATGGCAAAACATTTTTGTTCAGGTGCTTTTAACATATGAGGATGGGATAAAAAGTTCAAAAGGTCATGAAACTGGGTTTAACTTTTATCATCGCTGTTATTTCAAGTTTATTCAAAGAATTTATGGAATAAACGATTTTTGATTGACAGAAATGACTTTTGAAGCGATAAATGTGTTGAGCTGTTGGATATTTTTCTGTCAAGATGTTCATATGGCGTGTTTTGAGTCATGTTTTTGTCATTCAAAGTCACAATAAAGATCATTTTTATGGCTTTTTGTATCGGTTTTTGATACAATATCAGTCATGAACATTCTTCCTTGAAAATTTTTTTAGTAAGCCAGGCTGAATTGAGACATTATTAAGTCTTAAACCTTACTTTGAAAGTTAAAAGGTTTGATAGCTTTAAACATTTTTCAAAAATTTAATTAACATTAACTTTAACTTTAAAATCTAACTTTGTAACTAATAGTTTTAGCTTTAAAAAATTTCTTAAATTCCTTTTGTAATTTGCTTTCATTGGCTTTTAAAGGTTTTGGTTTAAAAAATATCTAAAATTCATATAAGAGGATTGAAGTTTCTTTGGAAATAAAAATAAATGCTTTCGTCGAACAAAAAAAAAATTCCATGAATAGAACGAAGTACACGGGTAGATAACTCAGGAGTACTCAACAGGACAAAATTACCTTTTTTTAAGACCCTGGAGTCTTGAAAATAATGAGGACCTTAACTTTTACATGGAAAAATTCCGAATTTTTTTTTTACCGCATTTCGAAGAAAAAAGGCGGTATTAATCTCGACTTGTCGTCCGTGTGTGTTTGTGTGTGTTCCGGTGTGCCCCAAATTTGTTTTTTGTAATTCTTAGTTATTTGAGGACCCTGAAGGTCTGTTGGCAGTAAATTGGGTTTGTGAGGTGTATTGAATTGCGAGAGAGGCATGAAAAAACAACCCTTTTCTTACAAAAATGTGAAGTGAGGAGTTATGAAATTGTTAAAAAATTGTGAATCAAAGTATGAAAATGTGAAATGAGGAAGGTATGTCTATCGAAATGCAATACTCTCTTTTTTTAGTATGTCGCTTTTATTGGTTTTAGTTCAAAAAAGACGCAAAGCTTAATGGACCCGTATACATCGTTCTACTTGTGGAAAGTTCATTTTTTTCAACAAAAAATTTCTGTAATAAAAAAAGTTTGGAACTTTGTTTTAGATCCTCAGGGCCTAAAATAAAAGCCTTTTAAAGTTTGTCAGCAGTTTTTGACCCTTAGTTATTTTTTCAGACAAATTCTTTCAAGACTGATAATTTGAGTTACTTTAAATATTTTATTTTTTTTTTTGCAAAAAAAATTAGAAGAAATTAAAAAAAAAAATTTTTTCCAAAAAAATAAAAATTTCGGAATTTCTCAATGTAAAAGTTTGAAGGCCTTATTTTCAAGACCCCAGGGCCTTAAAAAAGGTAATTTTGTTCCGCAGGGTAAAAATTTTAATATTTTTGAGCCAAATTATCAGTATTTGTTCATAGTAATTTTCTAAAAAGCCTTTCCTCCTTTTCTTTTTCACAAAAAAAAGCTTTAAAAAAATCCGCCTTTTAATCTAAACAACAAAAAATGTGTTCGCTCCCGTCAGAAAGTTGTAAAAGTTCAACAACTCACATCCACATTCATAAAAATTAAAATAATTAAAGGCAAAGTTTTATTTTTATTATTACCATATAGTTCATTTAAAAAATTTATATGAATGTAGAAATCCACTCAGCACACACACAGACAAGTGTCTACGTGCCTTTTCATTGTTTTTGCCCCAACTCTTGTCTGCCTTTTCGACGTTCGCCTATTGCAAGAAAATTTTTCGTCGAGAGCAATAATAAAATGATAATGATTTTAATGTGTGTGTGAAAATGAAAGCAAAATATGTGTAGATACAGATCGGGAGTTTAGTCTGTGCTTTTTTTTTGCCTAGAAGCGACCCCAACCCCAAAAACTCATTTCTCCGAGTTGTGTTTTAATGAAAAAGATAAAGCCATATTATTATTAATTTAATTTAATTTCACTTGTTAGTATCACCTTCATCTTCGCATCGTTTCTCGCTCTCGCAATATATTCGCAAAACAAAAGAAAATATTTTTTGACAAACTTTTCAAGCAATATTTCTTAACCAATGAAAGACGATGATGACAAGTCATTGTCTGCGTTTGTTATAGACAAAGTTACAAGATTTCAGGGGTTCATCATAAATATTTTTGCATTGCGTGTGCGGCATGTGACATGCACGAATTTTGTTCACACGAGCGAACAGTTGGAAAATTAAACATTTTTGGAATTTATGGGTTTTTTGTGCGCCTTAAGGACTTTTTTATAGCTCAATACTCTTTTATTGTTTCACTCAACGTCGGTGATATTTATTACATGCCATCATCGCATTAATTATCGTTTTTTGGAAGTTTAATATGGAAATTTTTTTCTCGATGTTTATCTGTATTTCCTGTCCTGTTTTTTGGTCGCAAAAAATAAAATAAAAATACAATTAACCGGATCATCGAAAAAAATTCATCAAGGAAGAACAAAAAAAAACTAAAAAGTTGATCAGAGATTGATTTAAGAATTTATCGCATTTCGATTTTTGAACCACGTGGTTTCTTCAATTCTTTAAGCATCATGAATTTAAATTTTTTGAAACATGAAATTTCTATAATTTTGAAACACGTGGTTCATTTAATCATTTTAACCACGTGGATAGCTTAATTTTTTAACCACGTGGTTGATTTGATTTTTGCAAAAAACGTGACTTTTTCAATTATTTTGACCTGTAGGTTTAAGTTTATGTTTAATTTAAAGTTTAAGCCACGATGTTCTCTGTTAAAAATACTTCAAACCACGTGGCACATAAATTCAACGACAAACTGACACATCAACGACAAACTGACACATCAACGACAAACTTTTCAACGACAAACTGACATTCAAACAAAAATTAAATAAACCACGTGGTTTAATAAAAATTTTAACCACGTGTTTAAAGAATTAAAAAAAAAACACGTGATTTTTTAAACAAAAAAAAACCACGTGGTTAGCTGAAAGCTTCCTGAATTATGAAACCATTTAGTTTCTTCAAATTTTTAACCACGTGGTTGATTTGATTTTTGTAAACCACGTGACTTTTTAAATTATTTTGACTTTGAGGTTTAAGTTTAGGTTTAATTTAAAATTTAAGCCACAATGTTTCTTTAATTCTTAAAACCACGTGGTTAAAATATTTTTCATTTAATTATGTAAACCACGTGGTTTAATAAAAATTTTAACCACGTGGTTAAAGAATTAAATAAACCACGTGGTTTAAAGAACAAAAGAAACCACGTGGTTAAAGTTTAAAAAAATTGCTGAAAGCTTCTTGATTTAACCACGTGGTTTGTTCTTTAATATTTTACAATTTTTTTCTTCGAAATGCGGTAAAAATTCTCTCTTGTAATTAAATCGATGTAACAATGGAGCAACAATCATCATCATCATCATCGTCATAATAATACGACACTTAAACACAACACTTGTTGAATTAAGACCATTGTTCCCTGGTTTACTGCTCTCTTCTTCTACGCCAATGATAAAAAACAAAAACGTCGTCGTCGTCGAAGGAAATGTGCCAACAATTATATTAATATCGGAGCTATTACAAGGACCATGTAGTAATATTATATCGACGTAATTGTTCGAACGAAGCCAGTCAATGAAGGATGATGTACGTGTGGTTTCTGATTTTTTTCTCTCTTTCTATTATTATTATATTGTTGCGTTACAATGTGGCCGACACGGAGACGATGACGACGACGCTTCGACAGGTATAAAAATCAGGAAAAAAAAGTGTGAAAAGGGAAGTTGATAACGATGGAACAGAACAAAAAATGCCCCGTAGGGAATTGAATGGTTGTGAATGGTGTGGTCGTCGTCGCAAGTGATGATGATGATGGTGTAAAAATCGTGATAAATTGAATAAAGATATTTATTTTTCCGGTATTTTATGTTCATTCAATCATGAAATGATCCTAATGTTTAGTTTAGTTTTTTTTTCTTCTTTTGAGTTTTGCATAAAAAACGGCGCCCGGAGACGATGATGATCGTGTTGATGGGAGTTCGTCATTCATTCATGGCTTATTAAGCAATTATCGAGAAAAAAGAGATGTGATGTGAAACGAAGTGAGGTGATTGATTTGTCATTTTAAAGAGATTTGAAATATGGAAATTTGAAGATTTTTTATTTATTTATTTTTTTTTTTGTTAAAATATTTTTTTTTATTTTTCAGGTTTAAAAAAATTTTTTTAATTTTCAAATTTTTTGTTAATTTTATAGAAATATTTTCTCAAAAATTTTTTTTTAAATTTTATAAAATAATTTTTAACTTTTTTGAATTCTTTAAAAAAGAATGTCAATTTTATAAAACTATAATTTAAAATTTTTAATGAAAAAATTTTAATGAGAAAAATTGGAAATAATTTAAACTCAAACCTTAAATTAATTCACAATTCAAACTTTAACTTAATTGAAGTTTTTTGCTCTATTACTCAAGATTTAATATTTTGACTTCCCTAAATTTTTTTTTTCAATTGTAGAAAAACTCTATTTTATTTTTAATTTTTTTTAGACGTTATTAAATTTTTTTTTACATAGAAAAATACTCAAAATAATTTTTTTCTTTATTAACTTTTATTAAATGAAATTTCAAAATTTTGAATTAAAAAATTCTTCTTGAATATAATTTTATTAAAAAATTTAAACTTTTCTGAGCTTAAAAAAATAAATTAAATAAATAAAATTTAAATTCATTAATTTAATTAAAATTAAATTAATAAAAGTTATTAAATTAATTAAAATTATTAAATAAATTTCATTTTTGTTAAAATTAATTATTTAAAAAAATTGTTTATTAAAAAAATTGATTATTTAAATTTTCCACTCAGTGGCAAAGAATTAAAGTAAATAAAAAAAAACTAAAATTGCCTTAAAATCGAAAATCGATTTCAACAATTACCAAAAAAAAAAACTCAAACAATCAAAGAAATTCATGTCGCAATATTTTCACACTGGCCCATCAACACAAAAAAACATTTTTTTTTCATATGTTCCCATTCATTTATTCATTTCGAAAAATTTTGTTGGTACCAAAAAACTCCCATGTATTTTTATGTGTCTCTCTCACAAACGCGTCGCTATACTTGTAAAAATGCTCGTCAGTGCATGCGGACCGAAATATGTGAAATCTTGCAGATGTGAATTTATTATAAATTGATAATATGAATTTTGAACACGTACAATTTTATGGATATTTTTCCCTTTTGTAAATGCTCATCGTCTCTATACGTTTTTTCGTGTGTGTGTTGTTGTTGTATTTTTGGTGATTTTCGAAACTATGTTGGATTGGATTCTCTTTTTTTTTCGTTTTTTAACAACCATCATGAATGTAAAACACGAGATCAGGCTCGATTCTTTTGTTTTTACGACAACGAGGACTTGTGGCTGGATTCGAAGAGAATGACCGATTAAAATGTCGTCGCTCGTTTGTGTTGCATGGCCTTTGATTATAAAATAAAACACACAGGCAGAGCTAGAATGAAAGAGAAAAAATCAACAGAAAAATACAAATAAATATTGTATAAGCTCAAAATTTTTCGATCGATTTTTTTTTCGTTTGGTTCTTGTTGTGGCGACGATGATGAAAATGATGATGATAGAAAAACATGAAAGACGACCAAAAATAGTTAATTTAAAGGACGCAAAAGAATTTTTTGATCAATCGAAATTTCTGTTTTTTTTATTAAGAACGCGAAAAATCCTCTTTTCGTCTTTTAAAGAGAGATATTTCCTTCTTTTCATTAGAATCTCGTTTTGTATGCCACTTTTGTGCGATTCGTCGTGACTCGTGCTTCACTTTTACAAATTACTTCTTATTTACTATGGCAACAATTTTACCCATGTTGCGAGCTGGAGTCAAGACAAGAGGCGCAAAATAGACAACATTATTTGCATGTTAAATGTGAAAACCATTTCTTTATTACTCGGGGGAAACAATATAATATACAAAAATTATCCGGTAAAACGTGTACTACATTTTCTCTCGGTGCTGAATAAAAATAATAAAAAAAGGTGTAGGAGAGTTAAATAAACAAAATTTGTTGGCTTTTTTTCTGTGTAAACTCATGATATCTGCGTTTAGTGCCTGACTAGCGACTGGCTGGCATGATAACGGAAAATGATGTTTCAATTATTATTTTATGAAGAAGACAATGATGATACTTTTTCTTTGCGTTCTGATGTTTTTTTATGATTAGGGACGATGTCTATTGGTTAAAACGGAAAAACGGTGCGGTATAAATATTAACTCGAGACAAATGTTTGTTCAAGTAATAAGACGAGAGACAAGTGCCCTGTCGGAAAAGTTTTAAGTGGCAGGTAAAAAAAAATTTCAAGAAAAATTGAAGAAAAAAAAATTCTGTTTAATTTTTTAAAATTAAATTTAAACCTCTTCAGATTATTCAAGAGTCAAAATTTTAATTAAATAAATTTAATTTTTATTTTAATTTTTTTTTAAATTTATTTTATTTTAATTTAATTGACAATTCATGAATTTTTTAATAATTTTCATAAATTCAATTAAATTAATTTTTTAAATAGATTTATTTTAGAAAACAAATTTTTTTATTTCATTAATTTAATATATTTTATTTTTTTTAAATTTGATTTGAGGATTTTATTTAATTTTTTAATATTTTATTTAATAAATTTTAATTTAATTCTTACTTTATTAATTTTAATTTTAAAAAACTATTTTTTAAACAATTATTTTTTTATAAATTATAATTTAATTTTTTAAAATTTTATTCATTAAATTTTAATTTATTTATTTTAATTTTAAAAACTAATTTTTAAATAATTAATATTTTTAAAATTTTAATTAAATTTTTTTTTTTCAGAATAATAAAGTAAACAAATAATTAAATTATTTTAATTTTAAATTAACTTTAAATATATTTTTTTAACAAGTTGAAATTTCATTCATCATAAAAATTATTTTTAAAAAAATAATTTTCATTTATATTAATTTAATTCACTTTTTAGAAAATAATTTTTTTTCTCTTCAAATTTTTGATTATTTTTAGTCAATAATTATGTTTTTCATTAAATTAAAAATTAATTAAATTGTAAAGAATTACAAATGAAGTTTAAATAATTTAATTATAATTATAATAAAAAAATTAAAAATAAAACTTTTAAATTGCTAAAATTTAAATTTTCTTTACTAAAGAAGCTTTTATATCTTTTTCAATTTAACTTAAACTCCTTTTGAACTAATTTTCTTAAACACTTATTTTTACCTCAACAGAAAATAACACGTTTCACACTTTTTGCCGCACGAATCAGAAAAGTCAATAAATCGCTTGACTCTTGATCGATCCAATAAATCACAATCAATCAAGGAGCGAATCGTTTTTCGGGCAAACAAAAAAGTCCCAAAGGGTCATCCATCTCGAGTACTGGCTCAAACGAGAAAAACAAACAAAAAAACACAGAAAGAAAACCCAAATCAAATAAAATGGTAAAAATAAAAAATTAGTTCAAATAAAACCGGGCAGGCAACCAACCAACGTCAAAAACTTGATAAATAAAGTTAAGTGGGGATTACAGCGTGAAATGTATCTGCACGAAGAAAATACGTAGGAAGAATGGAAAAACAAAAGTAGAATATTAATTATTGTTAAAGGTTTTTTCATTGTTTGAATGGCAGGCGGCGCACGCCGAAGACGACGATGATGGCAAGGTAAATACAATAATTAGGAAGTAAACAAATGTTGCGTCTCTGTTCGAAAATAATAATAATATTGATATTGAGTTGTGTGACTAATGCTCCTTAATTAACTCGTAATTGAAATTGATTGATTGGTCTATTTGTGGCGCGCGGCGAGAATGAGACGACTAGACGTCCTCGTTCATTGCCAAAAATAAAAATCGCACAAATGCGAAAACGAAACCATTTTCGGTGGAAGTCCCACAGCAACTTTGGCACTAAAACACAACTGATGCCAAAAAAAGACGCCAACGACGACGACAATGACGACGGAGACATGACGTGCATAAGTAAAAGTGAAAATTGTTGACAAGGGGAACCATGAAATTGCGTGGAAATGCTTCACTAATGTGTCAAGGTCGGCATTTTGGCATCCCATCAACGTATGAGCTCCTCATTTTTAGCGTCATTTTTCGAAGAAAACCGAGAAAATCCGATGAATAATGCAAAAAATGACAAATAAAAGCTTGTTGTTCGGTGAATCAAAAAGGATTTGAATTTGAGCACACATCTGCTTTGCTATCAATTCACAAGAACAACAAAGACGAAATTTAACAGCATTCGTTCAACAACTAACTTCTTAAATGTATTTTGAAGAATTTTAATTTTTTAACATTTTTTTAAGGTTTTCCATGAATTTATCAGATTTTTTAAAATATTTTAAAATGAAACATTTAAAAATTTTTCTAGATTTTCCAAATTTTTCATGTTTTCACAATTTTCCATAAGTTTTTAGGATATATTTGAGATTTTTCTTAAATAATTGCTTTGCTTTGAAATTTTAAAATGATTTAAATTTTTGTAAATTTTCCAATTTTAACAAAAGTTTTTGACGAATTTAAAATTTTTATAACTTTTCCCAGAAAATTAATAATTTTTCACAGGTTTTCCAGGAATTTTCCATAGAAGGACCTTTACTTAATGTTTACCATACAAATTATTTACATCAAAATATACGAGCTTATTAATTTTTCTAATTCATGCAAAAATATTTAAAAAAACATTTGAATTAGCAAATGGCAACTTCTGAGTCATATGGAACGGACAGACAGACAAACGATATTTTTGCGTTTTTTTTTTCAAAATAAATTTAGAAATGTGGTACAAAAACGCAAAAAATAGGAACACTTCATAAAATGTCTGGGGAAATAAAGACAATATTTCCATAAATGTCGTTTGAATGCGAGAGAGACACGACAAAAAAAACTAGATAGACGCCCTTTCTCAAAGCGACTGACAGACGAAATTCGATTTTTCCTTTTGCTTTGTCTCAGATCGACTTCAGTCCTCGTCGCAAAAGGTGTGTCTTCGCCCACTTAATCCTAATCAAAGTCAAGCACTTATTAATTTTTCATGAGACAGGAAAATAATTTATTGCATCTGCTCTCTGGCTACTTTTCGACTCTTCTCATGTCTCTTGCCTGGCTGCTGCGGCATTAAATTAAACTAAGTAAAATTGAAAAAAATTGTAGAAGCTTCTACGAAACGAAAAAAAAGAACGAGACGAAGAAAACACATTACACTAAAAAAAATATTTATTTGATAAAGTGCAAGATATACATTTTTCATGCAGGAAAGCGGGCGAAAAGGAGGCATGCGAGTTGTCTACATTTCTCACTAAAATAAGAAGAAGACGAGAAAAAATTGTGCGGCATTAAAACGACTGCATTCCCTTTTAACGCGCTTCATTCGTGAGATGATGATGATAATATTTTTATTATGCTCTCGCTTATGGTCCCGCAGTCTATTTGAAGAATTTGAATCACCTAGAAAACGAAAAAGTGACGATAAAATGCGAAGCAGAAGAAAAAGTAAGACTTTGGTAATAACGAGGTGGTTCTTATTCTTCTACTTCGTTCGAGTTCAAGTGGTTTGGTGAGAAATACGGGAACGGGAAGAAAATGTTGCACGGCGAGTGCATAAAAAAGTAGATAAATCCGATTATGTTATTTGTGAAGTAGAATAACAACTTTAAAATATTTTATTATTATTATGTTGTTGCTACTCGAGCTAGATCGTGAATACACTTTTGCTGTGGTTGAAAGTTTTCCAATTTACTCGTTTTTATTAATGTTTCTTTCGCGAGAGGATTTTTATTGCAGGCCAGAGCTTTTTTTTAATAAAAAAGTTCAGTTTCTTAAAAGTGTAGAAAATTCTAAAGCATTTGAGCTTTCATAAGCTTTGATCTGAAAAAAAGTCGGATTTTCCTTTAAAATTTTATATTTTTGTTTAAATATATCTTAAAAATGAACATTCAGTTATGAAGAATTTGAGAAAAGAATTTGACAAAAACTTTCAGTTCATTTTTCAATGGAAATTTGAGAATAATTTTTAAAAAACTTCAATTGAACAAGAAACTAAAAATAAATTTTTTAAAGTCGTTGTAATTGCATTGTTGTTGTAATTTTCATCACATTTTGTGCAGCGAAAAAATGTAATCAGCCTATTTCGAGAAGCTCAAATAGAAAAGATTCCTAGAATTTAACGTTGAATTGAGAAAATCATTTAAAAATATGAATAAAAAATTAAATTATGAAACGAATTGCGTTTTTATTTTGTTGTTCACATTTATTTATAATTTGATGAGTCAAAATTATCTTATCAGTAAATAAAACGTAATTCTCTCTCTTAGAAATTACAGTACAGTAATGGGCAAATATATTTCTTATGGCATTTTCGAAACACTTTTCACATTCAGAGGTTTTCAAAAGTTCTCAATTTACACAAGAGAATTTTTGAAAAAAATAAATAAAAAGTACAGAGATTAAACCGCATTTTGATAGCTGAGAGAAAAAAATCTTCAAACCACGTGACCTGAAATTGACCTGAATGCAAAATTGAAACTCATCACACGACGACTTTCTATAATTTTACTTCCTATAAACTCAATTATAATCTCATTCTAGTAATATTTTTAGTCAAGTTCAGACTTCTCGTAATCACAATGAATCGTTTTATTGCAATTTTAATTTTATTTCTCGTCGGTACGACAAAAGTTCAGTGTCAAGAACTCGAAGTTGAGTGTCAAGAAAGGAAGAACGATTCAGACAATTGTTATTTGCGACATGTACATCTAGAAAATAACTCAACGAAACTCCGATTCATTATTCCAATTGATTCAAACTTCACCAATGTCGTATTTGATTGCTCTAAAATAAATATTTTCCCAACGGAACTTTTCGATCAACTGCCCAATGTGGATACTCTTGAACTGAACGATGCCCAGATTTCAGTTATTCCGGACTTTTCATTCCAAAATGCAACAAAACTCCATCAAATACATCTACAGTCCAACTTGTTGAGAAAAATTAATGAGAATACTTTCGTTGGTGCAACTTATTTGGAGTTTATCGATCTGAGTAAAAATCGAATTGATCAAATTTCTCCGAAAGCCTTCGACAGTACACCCAATGTGAAGATTATTGTTCTGAGTGAAAACAAATTAGAAAGTATTGACGCTGCAACTTTTGCACCGCTGAAGAATTTAACTGAACTTAGTTTGTATGAGAATCAGATCAAGTTGGTCGCTGCATCAGCTTTCTCGAATAATGGAAATTTAGAAGAGATTTTATTGCACGATAATAATTTGGAAAGCTTAGAACTGGAAATTTCGTCTAAAATGAAAATATTGGATGTTTCGCGGAACAAATTGAAGTCGCTAACACTGAAACCAGGAAACGTTACTGCTAACGAAGCCAAGATAAAAATTTTACGAGCCATTGGAAACAAACTTTTAACAGTCAACATCAGTACCAGCTTGGATGTTAGAAAACTTTTTGTTTCGCAGAATCAAATTGGAAGTCTTGAGAACGTTTCAACATCCTCAAACCTTTCGGAGTTTCGAATTGCTAACAACTTGCTACAAAATCTTCATGGAATCGAAATTTTTTCAGACGTGGAAATTTTTGACCTTAGTGGTAACAGAAACATCACTTTTGAAAAAAATATTTTTGGTTCGTTAAAGCAACTTTTTTGGTTAAAGTTAACTGATGTTTCGATGAATAGTTTTGATCTCAATTGGTTTGCTAAACATGAAGAGTTAGCTGCATTGGAGATCGATGAAAATAATTTAAAAGAACTGGATTATGAAGGAATAACTCAAAGTTTTCCTGCTTTATCAAGAGTTCACATAAACTTTAACCAGTTTAATTGTACATTTTTAGAAAAGATGTTGAATTACTGGAGAAATAACACACTTATTCATGTATATGATGTCAATTATTTCATTGAATCAAACGTTTATGGAGTACTTTGCGTGAAGGAAGAAAAAGAATTCTCTGAGCTTAATTAATCATTACGATCTAGTTCAAAAAGCAGCGAAAAAGAATAACTCATATAAGTTTTTGAGTTTTGAAAAAAAATTTTAATAACTTTACATTCAACCAGTTTGATTCGGCTCATTTCGAGTGTCTGTAGAATATTTTATGGCTTTTAATTATTTTGTTAATAAACTAGCTTTTTTAGTGATATTTTCATTTGTTTTTTTTATATTTGATTTAAATAATGTATAAAGATCCGAAATACTATGAAGAAAATTTATACCTCACTGATGAGTTTATTTAAATGTCTTCAAAGAACTTAGTTATCAATTTGATTTAATTTTATGATTGCTTCTTACTCTACAGACTTAAAAGAGGTGATTTCAAAGGAATTCTTTGCGCCGCTTAGATAGATCCAGTAGTTTTGTCTCAAAGTAAGGTTGTGATTCTCCCACAGTTGTCAATTTTTCTGTCAAGTATTCCGGGAGTAGATCATTTTTGGCTTTGTCAATTAGTTTCAGCGCATTAAAATAGACTCTTTGCTTCATGTCAAGTAATTCTATTTCATTGAACGTGCTCTTTTCATTCGTATATCGATCCTTAAAGGATTGCTCGCAGTGCTTTGTTGCATGTCCTTTGAATAGCCTTCAAGTCGTCTTTCATTAGCATCGTCTTTTTTTAAATTTTTTAAAGTTTTTTTAATTCCTCATAGAAGTAGATATAACTCAATTAGAAGTTTCATTTTTAAAATAATCATCTAAGAGGGTTAATTTTATCCCTTTTCGATTCGCAGAGTAAATTTTAAATAAAAGATAAGTACTCACCATTATTTCATCTCTCAGTCAATTACAATTCATACAAAGATTTAGACGCATAACAATGCAAGTCTTTATGACTTTGTTGATTTTATTCCTGATCAGTATTCTAACAAAATCTCAGTTTTTCGAGATTGAAGTGGATTGTATTGAAGATTTTGATATCCATAGACCCAATCCTTTGTCGCCAGTTTGTGTTATCAATAATGTGGACATTCAAAACAACTTTACACAAATTCGTATTTCAAATATAGATGATACGACACCAACGTGGATCAGCTTTCGGAACTCAACAATACCCGTTTTGTCACCCAGGACTTCTCGATCAAATAAAAAATGTCACTGGAATTACTATGGTCAAAGTTCAATTAAGAAATATCTCGGATTTTGCATTACAAAATGCAACAAAACTCCAAAACTTATTGTTGAGCTTTAACAATTTGACCGAAATTGGAGATAATACGTTCAGTGGCGCAATAAATCTCGAGAATCTCAATTTAGCGCATAATTGCATTTCGAAAATTTCATCGAAGGCGTTCGTCAATACACCAAATTTGAAGTATTTGGGATTGGGTTTTAACAAATTAGAAGAAATTGATGCGGAATTGTTCTTGCCACTCAAAAATTTGTGGAATCTTTCTTTGTATAACAACAAGATCAAGTACATAGCTGCAACAGCTTTTACGAAAATCCCAAATCTACTTGTCCTTTACTTAAATCACAACAATTTGGAAAGCTTGGAACTTCATATTGAATCACGTTTGAGTCAACTTTATGTATCATACAACAAATTAAAGTCACTAACTTTGAAGTCCGTTAAATCAGGAGCAATGTCAGGTTGTGTTGAAGCAAAATCGAATCAACTTTCTTCCATCAACATTGATCCAAGTCTATATGTTGTACAGCTTTATCTTTCATCGAACAAAATTGAAAGTTTGGACAGTATCTTGTCACATACGAAAATTTTTAGGCTTAATCTTGATGGAAATTTGTTAAGAAACCTCGACGGTCTGAATAAACTCAAACGTTTGACGTATTTGGATTTAAGTAGCAACAATATTACATACCAACCAGATGTTTTTGGTTCACTACAACAACTTAATTGGTTGAATTTGTCAAATACTTCAATGACACATTTCTCTTTTGAATGGTTTGGTATTCAAAAGAACCTTTTCGATTTGGAGTTGAGTCGAAATCTGTTAAAAGAACTAGATTATAAAAGATTTTCGATATATTTTCCTAATTTAGATGCTTTGACAATCAACAATAATCAATTCAATTGTACTTTTCTGGAAGATATGATGACTTATTGGAAGAATATGACTCAAATTAGTATTTGGGATGCTAAAACAGTGGATCCAACACCAAATGTGGCAAACATAAAATGCATTAATGAAGAAATTAAAAAAGAAGTTTACATGGAAGAGTCAAAATTATTTGGAAAAATGTTTGTAATGATAAGTTGCATAGGAATTTTTATTTTTGTTGGTTTTTTGTTGGTTTTGTTCTTGATGAAAAAAATTCGAAACAAATATTGTATTCGAATTTCTTCAAATAATCAATCATGTAATGAATTAATGAACAGTGAATTTCAATAAAAAAAATATTAAAAAAATTATAAAAGTTCTGATTATAAGAAAAGTTTTCAACTTCAAAAATGAATCAAGATAAAAAAAATCATGAAAAAAAACTAAAAATCGAACTAAAAAGGAATTAATAAGAGATAAAAGTGCCAAGTAAGCGAGTTAATCAAATTTGAAAGAACAAAATTTGCAAAGAACTAGTGTCAAACTACTTCGTTGGTTGGTCGTAGTAACCTATTTAGTTACAATTATCATCGCAAAAAAAAACAAATAATTTCTTCAGCCGTTCCACGGTCGCGAAATAGAAAAATTAATCAAAAAAAGATTTTAAAAACAAGTTTCATTTATCTGAAATACTTCAAAAATTATTTTAAAAATTCAAAACGAAAAATTTTTAAATAAAAATCCTTGGCTTTCAAGTACAATTTGAATTATTTTATTTAATAGTTGAACTTAAAGTTATTGAAAAATCAGCTTTTCCACATCCCATCCCTCGACATCAGCATTTCACCGAAAAAAATGGAATGAGATTTTTTGATGGTTTTGTATTAGTTAAAAACCTAAATTTAAAATTCTACAACGAACCAAATGGATTTTAGACATTTTTTAGTGCATTTGGGTATATTCAAGTACCTCTTTGACATACCCGATCTCACTAAAAATGCATAGAAACACTTTGGTTCGTTCTAGAATTTTAAATTTAGGTTTTTTAAGTTAGTTTAGGCCTAACTAATATAAAACCATCAAAAAATCTCATGCCATATATTTTTCGATGAAATGCTGATATCGGGTGATGTGCATGATCCATCAAAATTTCAACAACAATTCTTTACTTACCATCATTTAAAAGCTCTTTAAGTCCAAATTGATCTTAAAAAGCATTAGAAAATTGGTCTGAAATCCCTTTGCCAACATCCAATCGCTTTTCTGCCTCTTGTAAGCTTTTAATCCAATCTAAAGTGACCAATTGTCTCGTCTATCTCCCATTTCAGTGTCGCATTCATCTGTCTGCATAAATCCTGAACAAATAGCATTCAATCATACATCCCCTTATCCGTAAACAAACACAAAAAGCGCACTTTTCATCACAGCCCAGAGAAAATGATTGCATTTCCGAACAATATCTCGAGACGACGATGAAAAGAACGACACTAAACTATAAATTTTATTGCACGTCACACACACATGTTCCAAGCTATATGGTACGAAATAAGTGCATTCAACACAAAATAATGCTCAAGAAAAGCGGAAAATGGCTTTGTGTGCCATTCAATAATATTATGTAAGAAATTATGCATATGTTTACGCTTCCTCCCATTCTTTTCCTTATTCTTTTCTCTCTTCATGGCTGCATCAAAGGAACATCGTTTCTTCCTTTATTTTTTCTTGCTCCGAAACGAAAGCAATGAAATATTATTACCAAACATATGTAGGAAATAACGATTTTTTTCTCTACCAAACCTGGCTTTTTGGCAGTCAAGGAAGACTCAAATCTTTTTTTATTTTAGTTTCGTCTTACTTGCATCAATATTTTAAAAAGATTTCTCGTCTTACAAGCAGCACAAGAAAAAAAAGTCGAGTGTAGTGGCACTCTGGGGAAGAAACATGCAAATAACGGTATTTGTGTTCCATCAGACAGAGACACGCAGAAGAGTGAGAACGGCATCGAAGAAGTAAAAAAGGTGAATTGAATATTGTATTGTAACAAAATACCAGTATCTGCCTCAAGATAAATAGATTTCTGCTCGTTCTTACGTCGATTCTTGTTGGTTTTATTTAAGAGACGAGTGAGTGAGTGTCTGTGTGTGTTTGAATATTTACATGATACTCACTCGTTAAAAGCTTTAGTTATGTTACATTGAAAATTGTGGAAATTTTATGTTTTGAAGCTAAAAATTTTCTTGGAAGTATTTTGAGAGGTATATTTTTTATTTAAAATAAATTTTTATTTTTTTATTTAAAATTTAAATTTTCTTTAAAATTAGCTTAATTCTAATTTAATTAAATAAAATAATTATTTCTTAATTTTTAAAAAAATATTAATAAAATAATTTTCGAATGTTTCAATCCTTCCATTATTTCTACAAAAATATTTGAAAAATTTAAAGAGTTAATTTTAAGTTAATTTAATTTAAAATTTTAATTAAAAAAGTTTTTTTTTGCATTTTTATGAAATAAATATTGAATAGTTCAAAGCCAAAATTAATTTTTTTGAGAAAATTTCGTGAAATTAAATTTTAAATAAATTTTAATTAAATTTTAAAAAATTTTAAAATTCTCTTAACGGTCGTGATTAAAGAATATAATTCTAAAATTTTATTAAATTAAATTAAATTAATTAATTTTAAAAATTAAATTTCAATTAAAATTTTTGAAGAAAATTTGAAATAATTTTTTTATTGAAATGAATTAATTTTGTTTTTTTTTATTTTTTAACCAAAAGATTAATTATTTTGATTTTTATTTTATTTTATTTTTAATTATTTATTATTATTTTTTTTATTATTATATTTTTTTTAAATTATTTTTGAATATTTGAGACGATTTTAACACATTTTTTTAAAAAAAATTTCAGTGAAAATAATTTTATAATTTTTCTGAATTTCTTTCAATATTTTAGAATAAAAATTAATTAATTAAATTTACAACAAAAAATATATTAAATTAATTGAAAAATTTAAAATAAATGAAAAATAAATAAATTTTTATCTATTATCTATTTTTTTAAAATTTTCACGATATATCGTTTAAAATATCTCGCAGAATTTTTCACTTTAAAAAACATAATTTTTTTACATTACAAGTCTTCTTCGTCGTCTTTTAGAGGAAAAGCAAAGGAAAGTAAAGCGGCAAAGAAAAAGATATGAGAGTAAAGTGTATTTACCGACAAGAAATGAAAGTAAATAAAGTTTTGATGATATGCGGGGGGAGGCAGAAACACTTTGTGCTGTTGCAGTTTTCGATGCAATTTGCCATGATTGGTTTGCATCACAAGTTTACGTGCTCTTATCAAAGAGACTTTTGAGCTTTTACGAAATTCGGAACCACTAGATTTGTTAATTTATGTACAAAGACATCTTCTTGGTTCATCTAATATTAACAAAATGCAAAATAAATAAACAGAAAAGGTACGTTCCCCTTCCAAAGATGTTACAAAATATTATTATTATTATTATCATGTGTGTTTGTGCAGGCAGCCAACTATTGTCAACTAAGCCACAAAAACAACAAACCATATAAACACAAAGGACAGGACATCCCATCGTACACGGCAAACTCATATAAAGTCATTTATAACCATAATTTATATGAAAATCCTCACATTTTCTCTGCTTCTTGCCTCCTTTTGTTGCCTTCTGTCTACTTTGTGTTGTACCTCGGTTCGCCGCCATGTGAACCAAATGTGTTGCGTATTAAAACTCGTGCACGACGACGACGAAGACATAACAAGAAGGGTTGTCTATTAAATTAACTGCTTAGTGCTTATACAATTTACGCAACGACCGAAATCGCCCGACGTTGGTGAAATGTGTGTCAAACCCCGAAAATTGTCCCAAATCTAATTTAAAGTTTTACATCGGGGTCTTTCTTCGTCTTTGCACGATAATGATGTGCACGAAACAACAAAAAACACACGATGACGACACAAAAAGGTGTCTCTCGTTCGGCAGAGAGGAGAAAATGCCGGTGTTTTTCATAATAAATTCATTCAGGAAAACCTTTTATTAATAAAACAAGCGCATGGAAAGGAGTACCTTTTGCGAGTGGATGGCGTAAAAGTAAAAGCAAAAGAGGCATAAACAAAAGGAAAAACAATAATAAAACAGTAAATCGAGACACAAATAAAATGTTGCTTTGTTTTACACGAAAAATCACGTGGAGGAGGAAATTTGCGCGGGAAGTGGAAATGAAGTCGAGTTTTGAAGAAAAATTGCTCTTTTTATGAGTTCCTTAGTTTTTTTTTATTTTTATTTTTCTTTAAAAATATTAAATATTTTAGATTTTTCAAAATTTTCTTTTATTTTTAAATTTTTTTTTTTATTTTTTAATTTTTTCCAAAATTTTTTTTTTACTTTAGAATTCTTCTCAATTTTCTTTAAGATTTTCCCAAAATTTTATAATTTTCTTTGATTTTAAAATTTCCTTGAAATTAATTAATTAAGCTTCGTTTTCCTAGATTTACAAAATTTAACTACTGCATTCAAAATTTGCAAAAATTAAAAATTTTACAAACTTTTTGATTTTTTTTTGTTAGTTTGCAAAAGATTTTTCTGGATTTTCTGATTTTAAAAAAGAAAAATTAAGATTTTTTTGAAAATTGAATTTTTTCAGAATTTTTACTTTGTTTAAAATTTTGAATTCAGAGAAAATTTCCTTTAATTTTCTAATATTTTTGAGAATTTTCCTTAATTTTTGAAAAAATTTCTAGATTTCATAATTTTTTTTTACAATTTGCCAAAAACTTTTCCATAAATTATAATTTTTAATAAATTTTATAAAAATAATTTTTTTTATAACATAAATTTGTAATTTTTTAAAGATTTTTTCGAATTTACCACATGTTTGAAAAATTTCAGAGTTTTTCAAAAATTATCCAGATTTATTAAGGGTTAAGTCTTTCTTAATTTTTTAAAATTAAATTAAAATTTGCAACGATTTCCCATAAATTTTCTTAATTTTCTTTAAAAACTTTTATCGGAATTTTCGAAATTTTTTTTAAATTTTCCGAATTTTTCATTTTTTCTAATTTTGAAAATATTTTTTCAAATTTTCGATTTATTTTAATAATTTAATCGATAATTTTTTTTAAATTTAAATAATTATTTTTTACAAAAATATCAAAATTCACTTTTGAAGAGCTCATGGAATCCCATCGTAAATTTCCTTCTCACCATGAAAACTGAACCATTCCCTGACTCAAATTAACTTTTCTCAGTATCGCCTTTTGTTTAATGACATTCATTCCGAGTATCGTCTTTTCATCTCTATAAATAAACTCACATGTGAATAGCTGAGAGGATCTTCTTCTCAAGTTCCTTCCATTGTATGCTAAAATGCTTCTTGAATAAAATACTTTGACAAGAGGATACAAGAGGCTACTCTTGTCCAATAATTAATTATTTATGAATGAAAGGAGGCTTCTTTTGCCGTTACTTTATTACTTTGTAAATATTTTAATAACCAAAAGGTGACAAATTTTATATGATTTACACAAATTTATGTCTTTTGGCACCTGTTTCGTGTTTATATGTGGGTCAAGCAGAGCCAATAAAATTTTATAGTTTTCCATTTTAAATATTCATTTCTTCGGTTCTTCAGTTTTTTTTTGTTCCTTCCGACGATGACTAAATAAATTTTCCGTTTTTTTTTCTTTCTCACAATATTTAGTTGAGCAAATATGTCAGGATCATGACTTGCGTTCCGAAATATTCATCATATGATAAATGCATATTCCTTTAAGGTTTAAGACAATCCCACATAATAACAAACGAAACGAATAAAAAAAAACGAGAAAAACAGACAGCTCACATATATCAAAAGAAAAGCACACGAAGCACACAAAAGAAAAGCGACTGTGATGTGAGAGCATTGGGAAAAATAGCAGTAGGGAGGAAAAAAATGTGGGAAAAGTACAATAATAATTCATAGTTGTTGTAAATTTCAAACATTAATATTTTTTTTTTATAATGTCAGTCACTCGGTGCGATACGTGAGACGTGAACGACGACGAAAAAAACCCGTATAGATGTCAGTGAAATCCCTTTTGTAATATTTCAAATATTTCACAAGAAATAAATATAAAAATATTACTTTTTTTATTTTTCGACGACGACGTTCTTCTTTTTTTCAACCCATATCTCTCTATTCGCATTTGAAGATGAAGAAACAAAAAAAAAATGTCTCAAACTCTCGTGTAAGCAAGTAATAAGTTTTGATGGAAAATGATACTTCTCCTATAATTTATGGCTTTTAAATAAAGAAAACAGTTGAGTTGACCTTAAAACAAAAAAAAAAGTTGAAGAAAAAAAAAGTAAAGACGTTATGAATTATTTAGCGTGACAAAATTTTTATTTGGGGCAAAAACCATCATAAGAACCATAAGATTAAGTATCTTTCCATTTTTGTGGTAAGGCAGCAGAAAAAATGGAGAAGAATTAAGAGAAAATAAACATGTAGGGCGATGCGTTGATAAAAAATGAGAAGTCTTAATTTTTATCGTTCTTTAAATCCCTTTTAAGGACATGAAAAAGTTTTTCTTGTGAAAACAAACAATGCTTATTTTTATTTATTTTTTTTTTGTTGTAGAACAAGTTTTCAATTTTTAGCGGTTTGAGGAATTTTTGTAGCTTGTAATAAGCTTAGAAATAATTTTAGAAAAAAAATTCGTTAAAAGCTTATAAAAACTGATTTTTATTTATTAGAAAATCTTAAAACAGCAATTTGAATTTTTTAGACCACGTGACCAAAATTAATTTTAGAAATTAATTTTTTTACATTTTAAAAATAAATCTTTTGCTTAGCTTACTAGATTAAATTTACTAAAATGCAAGTTTTTAAGAAAAATTGAAATAAATTTTTATATGAAAATTTTGTCATTTTTTTCTTCTAAATCTATTCACTGAAATTCGTTAAAAAAAATCGTTTTCTTAAATCGTTTTCTTAAACGAAATTAGATTTCTTAAAAAATTTTTAAAATTTTCTTAAAAACTTTTAAATTTTCCTTCATTTTCAAAAATTTTCTTTGATTTTCCAAATTTTTCAGGTATCTTGAGTGCTTCTAATTTTTTTTGAAATAATTCCTGAATTTTACAAAGTTATTAAAAATTATTTTATAATTTTAAAAATACTGAGGGCCTAATTTTCAGCTCAAAAATTACGGATTCATTATTAGAAATATTAGATCTTCATTTGACCTTGAAATGACCTTTATTTTTTTAAGCAATATACTTTAATTTTTAAGAGGTTTATTTTTTTAAAAAATGTTCGTTTTTGGAAAATAAGGCTTTACTGGCCACTTAAAAGTTTTTCCTAAGCCACGTAACATTTTTTTTTAAATTTTGCTAAAATTCTATTAATTTTCGATGATAAAAAAAATCTCATAACACCCATTAAGTAATTTCTGATAAATTTCACACTGCAGCTTTCCGTCAAAATTTTAATTGCCATCGTGTGTTGTTTGTCAATCAGCTCACAATTTAAAGCCTTTCCCAATATGTCACATGTCTTTGTTCATATATGATGAACGATGACGACAACCATTAAATAACGAGCCTTTCATAACAATGATCGTCAATAAGCGCATCATCGATTCTCTTCTCGTTACATAAATTTCTAGTTAGCATTCTCCCACTTTGCCATTGACGACAATAGTTTTTTTTTTGCAACATAAGATTTATTGTACGGAATTGATACAAGGTTATTTATAGGCAAAATTGGCCACAATGGAATTAATCTCTCTCACACATTCATTATTATTTTATACGTTTAATGTTTGTTCGTAGTATAAATTGGTTGCACCAACAACAACACTTGAAACATCAATACAAAAAGCCATAATGCAGGGATTATAAGGAAAATAAAAGGGAATTACTGGATGTTATATTTTGGGGTTTGATAACAATTTGATTTACATTTTCCCTTGTGCCTTTTATTGTTTGTTCGGTGTCTGTGTCTGTGTGTGAGTTAACAATTTACGGCCCACCTGAGATGCTTCGTTTTCCGCATTTAATGACCAAACCGACCTCATTTCACAAAACATATTAATTTTAATTTAATAAATTAATAACAATAATAATTTAAATTTTTGATCGCACCAATTTTTTGTTTCCCCGTCGTTGTCAATTAAAATATCAAACTGACTGTGCAATTTTAACATTTTTTTCGGACACGTTTCGTTGTGCATACATGCGGTAGATATACGGGGCGAAAATTCAATCAATTAATATAATTTAACACATTTATTTTTATTCAATTATAAAGCATAAAAATTAAATGTCTGACAGCAATAAAGCTCAAACGAACGCGCGGGCGATGCGTCTATTTGTGGTCGGATTAATTTTTGTCAATAAATGCTGATCTGTAATTAATCGCCCGAAAGAACGTGGCGCCTCGCACCTCGTTTTTGGCACATATTATTTTTTGACAAAGTAAATCCCGGCAAACAAAGTGAGGCAGCAAACCGAGTGAATAAAACCGAGGGATGACAAAAGAATATAAAAGATAACGAAAGACGATAATAATATAAAAATTTATTTTATAAAAAAAAATTCATAAATAATAACTGTTGACAAAATATTGTATTGTCATGCAAATTTAATTCACTTTATATTTATTTATTTTTTATTATTCTGAATCATGACAACGATGATGATAAGATTTAGAGCTTGTTGAATTGATTCTCTCTGTCGGTTTTCTTTTTTTTTATATTTTGTGAAAATCGTTTTTTGAGAGGATGAAGATGCTCCCTAATGGCGTCTTTCCGTTAAAGGAGGTAAGAGTTTATTTTTTTTTTATTAATTTTTATTTATTATTTTTTTTTATTTTAAAATATTTTGAGCGAATAAATAAAGAGATGATAAAAAGCTTCTTTTATGAAGTAAGAAATGAGTCTATTGAATTAAGCTGCCAATGAGGATGAAAAGGTTATATACCGATTTAATACCTCAGACAAAGAGGATTCAACGACTGGATGAAACAAATTCAGAATTAAACAAAACTTGATAGAAAATTAAGAGATCAGAATTAACAGCAATTACAATCGAAACAATAACATCGTGGAATAAACTTTTTATTAAGATCCATTGATTTCGTCCCAAGGATTTGTTTCGAAAAGAGTAAAAACATATTCTATGGTGAATATGAAACTATCAAATTTGTTTGATTTTGAGCTAAGGTCAAAATCGGTACTCGAGTAACAGGTCAGCTTACAATAGAACGATTTCCAATGAGTCAGATTTATTTACACGCCATTTACTTGAAGAAAACGTGGCGGACGACTACTTGGAAGAGGTATATGGAACGTAAACCCATTGAAAAAAGTCAAATTTCGGCCCATATCAAATAAGTTCCGACAAAGTTCGACATGAAATTAAGATTATCGTATGATAATGAACAACTTAATAAGCTGTCACGATAAATGGCAAAAAAATTTGCTTAAATATATAAATTAGTTACTCAAAGCCCATTTAAGTAAACATTCCATTTCATGCCTAAGAGAGGACTTCCGCTTCTGAAAAAATAGAACTATATCATTTATTTTAAATAAATTCACAAAATAAAACAATTTTTTTGCGCTGTAGGAGTAAAAAAAAATAAAACGTGTGAATGAATGTTACCAAACAGAATGCGCTCAAGTCAACTCAATATTTTTTTCACGCGACAAGTCTTTCTAATTTTTTTTTCTAAAATGTATGTTTAACGTAATCCTCAAACAACTAAACGAAGGCAAACGAACGATTGCTCGTCGTCGCAAACGATAAAGGAAAAGCAACAGAACTGCTTAACAAAGAGATAAAACCGATGATGAAAGATGGGGCGGCATTCCTCTCTCTGTTGTATAGAAAAGCACTTGAGTGTCTTCATTCACTTTTCTTCTGCTTCTACTTTCCTCCTTCGTTTGTCGTTTCTTCAAACTTTTCATCGTCGATTAGGACAACTTTCGCATTGTATTGACATTTTGTATTGTCGCCCCAGTGAACGTCGCATGGATGACTTTTAAATGTATTTAAAGTACCTTTTTCGGATGAAATGAAGCGCAAGTCTGTGATGTACGTGGAGAGAAGAGAAGAGAATAAATAAAAAATAACTGTTAACAATACAATTTAAATTTAATTTGATCATAAAAGAGAATAAGAATGTTTTATTCATGTCTCTGGTCCAGGACTCGTTAAAATGAAATAATTTTAGCGAAAATGGCGACGACTGGTCCTTTTTCGTGAACATGTGAACGGAAAAAAATAAAACAACATAACAAGGTTGTTCTTTAATTTCACACATGATCTCTCAAAAGAGAAAACCCACAAAAATTCAAAAAATAAAAAAAATGAAAATAAGAAAAAACATTGTGCTAACTTGTAATTTTATTCACGTTTCAGTTATGATGGATGAGCCACGCTTTGCACAACCAATCGCAAACGTAACGGTAGCAGTTGGACGGGATGCCAACTTGCCGTGTGTCGTTGAGAACCTGGGATCATATAAAGTAAGTAACACAGAACACGTTTGTTTTTCATTTTCCATCCGTATAAATATAAATTTTTACCTTTGTTTCTCTCCTTTTTTTTCTTCTCGTATTATTCTTTTTTTTTGTCCGTATGTGTTTTGTTTTATTTAATGTAATAATAATAATGTTTATGAGAAGACACTTATATTTTTCATTTTTTTTTTTGCTGTTCCTTGTGCTTTTCCGTTGTTTGCTCGAGTGTGCTTTTGCTTTATGGTTTTGTTTGTGTCGAGAGATGCGAACTCTTAAGTGGGAATAATATAATAAATAACACTTCAGAAATGTTGTTTGCTCATGTGAAACATTAAATTGCCTCTTACTTTTCTTATGCCGTTTCTTTTGCGGTTGAGCGTTGACAAAAAATTTCCAAAAGACAAAAAAAAAGATGAAAAATAGTTTGCAAGGTTTTTATTTTATTTTATTTAATGAAAAACAGCTCGAACACAAAATAAGAAAAAAAATGTCTCAGATTTATGTTTTTCCATGTTGGTCACGACACTCATCGTCAACAACGAGTAAATGTGACGGCGTGGGTGAGATGAGCAAAAATGCAAAACAAATTAAGACTGTAACAAAACTAAAATGAAGCGATTCGTGACAATTACGGAGGAGAGTCAGAGGAGGAGGCAGAAGAGGATTTATTTAAAACAAGTGTTACCCGTTAACTTTGTTCTACCCGTCGATATTTTTTCAAAAGCAGAAATTATAAAAAGTCCGTTCTTAAACCTTTTAATAGCTTAGCCTGAAACACTACAAAAGGACTCAAAGATATTCGTGAAGCAAAATTAGAGTTATTTCGTTACAATTTTTTTTTATTGATTTTGAGTTTTATCTATTAATAATATTGAAACTTGAAATCAATAAAAAAAAATTTAACGAAGTAACTTAAATTTCGCTTCACGAATCTCTTTGAATTTTTTAGAAGAATTTTAGGCTTAGCCATTAGAAGGTTTAGAAAAAAAATTATTTTAGGGAAACTTTCTGCTTTTGAAAAAATTGACAGGTAGAACGACGTTCTCAGGTAACTCTAGTTTAAAAAAAATTATGAAAGTTGTAGTGAACTTTCAAAAACTGCTTAAAATTTTTTCCAATTTTCCAAACCAATCGATTTTTTTAAAAAGAATCAGGCTTGTATGATTTAAATGAAAATCAACAATCAAAAAATCAAAAAAATGTTTTGATTTTTTTAAGAGACAAATCAAATAATGATTTGAATTTTGATTTTCAAAACTAAAATTTTTAGATTTGATTTGATCTAAAAATTGATTTAAATCAAAATTAATTCAAATCAAATCAAAAAAAAAAAATTCGAAACTGAATTTTTTTATTTTATTGGAATTAATTTTGATCTAAATCAATTTTCAGATCAAATCAAATCAAAAAAAATTAAGTTTTGAAAATTTTTTGATTGATTTGCTATTGATTTGATTTGAGGCATCCAAAAATATCAAAATTTAAATCATACAAGTCTGAAAAGAATCCTCTATAAAAGCCGATATTTAGCCTTAAGTTCCTAAAAACGCATATCCGCCACTGGTTTGAGATGAAAATGAGAAAAACAAAAAAAAAAAGTTATTGTTTTATTTAAACATTTTTTTTTGTGCTGTCTGTTGTTTCTTTTTTTTTTGTACCGGAAAGTGTTTCATGTTATTATTGTCGACTTCTGAGCAAAAATTATTTTTATTTAATTCAAATGAGATTTGAGCGCCTTTCTCATCTAAATTCTCCTGAAAAATCCATTAACACGATTTTTTTGTGTCTGTAACAAACGCAAAAACACAGAAAATGATGATTTTGTGTACAAAACGAGAGAAGCGAGAAAAATAAAAAGGAGGAGAAACGAATTTCCGTAAGGGAAGTAACAAATGTCGCTAAAAGCCTATATAAATTATTACGTGAAATTTACCTAGTATTTTTATATCATTATTACTTTGCTGCTACGTTACGTACTCTCGTCGCGTATAAATTTCGTAAATATAAATTGCAGTAAATTTTTAAGTGTTACAGAACATTTACTTCATATAAATAAATAAATAAAAGACAAATAAACGTCTTGCAATTAAATTTAACATGGAACATCATTAATCGTTGTCAACGCATTTTTCGTTCGTTCCTCGATATTTTTCATTTTTTTCTAAATAAAAGATTTTTTCGTAAGAAAAAGTAAACAAGAAAAATTATTTGTTCAAAAATCAGACAAAAAATGCCATAAAATGCACAACATCAGCAACAGCAAGTGCACCAGGCAAGCAAACGAGAGGACCTTAATGGCTTTTTTGATAATAATGTAATATAAAGTAGGCGATATGCAACATTTTTGAGCCAAAACAACATTGTAAAAAATACGTAATATAATATTAAGTGAATGTCGTAGAAAAATGGTTATGTTTTGCAGAACACAAAAAAAAATGTTTCATACACGAAAAAAAACATGAATGTAAAGTGCATCAATTCATGTTGTTCGTTGTTGGTGTTGTTAGGGCTTTTGCGAGACTCTTCTTGCTAAAAAATGCATAAAAGAAACTAAAGGTGTTATGATGATGTTGCTGCTGCTGCCAGTGATGGTATGGTTGCTATTTGCTGTTTCGTATAGCAAAGAGTGTGGAGCGAATGGAACAAAAATAATGTGAGACGAAATATGATAAACATAAGGTGCTGGATGGCAGTGCATATGCATGAAATTGTTCTTTTTTCTTATCTTAAAGGCTTTTTTTTCGCTTCATGTCTGGAGGAAGGAAGAAAATGTTGTTGTAGTTGGTGTGTTGCTGGGAAAGAGAAAATTGTGCAAGGGTGCAAGATAAATCATTGCGATCAATTTTTTGTTGTTTTTTCTGGAAGATGACTTTTTGAATATCCGAAAAAAAAAGAAAAAATGTAAAAGGAAAGTGGTTGAATGAGATTGGGGATGAGGAAGTGAACTACATTGTTCGTTTTTTGATTGATGTTGAAGTGCTATGAAGTTAAGTCAAGAAATTGATCAAAAAGGTTGAAAATTTCATTAAAATTAAAAATTAATTAATAAATCTGATAGAAGTTAAAAACCCAAAAAGAACTTCAAAATTGTCTAAATAATTTGAAAATATAAAAATTAAAGAAAAAAAATTAAATCTTTTAATTGAAATTGAAAAATTGAAAATAAAATCAATTCAATTAATGAAGATATAAGCAATGGAACTCCTCAAGTCCTTGTTTATTTTACTTTTTTAGTTTTTAGGCTTCTTAAACATTTTTTTTTCTCTTCTTTGCTTTTTTTTGTTAAGTAAATGGGTGCATTAAAATCGGTCATCAATTTTTTTCTGTGAATGTTTTAATCATTCAAATGTGTTTTTTTGAAGTTATTTTGATACTCGAAATTCCTTTTGAAAATTATTTTTTTTTAAAAATAAAAATTTAACTGCATATTCTTAAAAGAGTGTAAAAAGCAGAACAATAATAATATTTTTCAGAATAGAAAAAAATACTTTTTCAATGTGTGTAAAAATTTTGTAATTTTTACGCACTGGCATGATGCATCATAGAAAATTGTAGTCTCGGGAAATCCGGGGTAGGGAAAAGTTTTAAAAAATTGATTTTTCAATTTTCAGTACTTTTTTTCGCTTTTAAGGCAATTTATTGGTCAAGGGATTTTGCAAAAATTTTCCGATGATGTTCACTGATATTTTGAACTGAACTATAATATACCGATAAAATTGAAAATTTTGAAAAATAAAAATATACTTTATTACATTAAATTAAATTAAAAAAACTTTATTTTAAAATTTTCTATCAGAATAAATAAATTGAATATTTTAATACCGTATTTATTTTATTTTATCTTAATTTTATTTTTTTATTTTGTAATTTAATTTATTTTTTTTTTAATTTAATTTTTTTTAAATTTAATTTAATTTTTATTTAATTTAATTTAATTAATTTTCATTTTTTCTTCGAAATGCGGTAAAAAATATTTTTTCTCTTCAAATGGCAGACAAGTTAAAACTTAGAATTTAAAGCTTTTTGACTTACTCTTAAACTGAAGTAAGAGATTTAAGTTTTCATATTTTTGATACTTTTGACGAAACTTAAAAGCTTAGTTCAAATCCAAACTAAAATAGTCTAAGAAGCTTATTAAGCTTAAAAATTTGAAAATACTTAAAATCAACATGAAAAATCTTTTTTTCACAAGAAAATATCTTTAAAGGAATATTCTTTACTTTGAGCTAAATTTCAGACAACATTAAAGCAGTAAAATTAGTAAAAGAACTCAACTTACAAACATGAAAACATCCTTGTTTTTCATCACACATTTCTGTCTCACATTCCTCTTCATTATGCGCTAATTACCCTTTTTCACGTGTGTCGTTCTTTTTTATCTCATCTCAAACATTTCTCCTGCCAGACTCCAGTCTCGTTTGCGAGAAAAAACTCCCATCAAACAACTAAATCCAGTCATAAGGTTAAACTCACACCTTTTTGTTTGTTCATTTCATTAACGCACTCACATTTACCTCAATTTTTGATGAAGTCCTAGCTACTTAGTTAAGTTAGACGAGGACGACGACGACGCGTTTATCTTCCGTAGATGTCATGACGCATTGCGTGTCTAAACTTTTCTCGTCTCCGCACAAAAAAGTGACTCATTTAAGGAATAAAAATATGCTGTAAAGACACTTAACGACAATAATGAGCTTAGAAAAAGTTTATTTCCAAGGGGAGTAATTGAAAAATGTGTCTTTTTACTTGATACTTTTCGGATTATGGTAAAACTTTTGCGAGCTAAAGCGAGATAAGCTGCGCACAAAAGTGATGAAAAATGTTTAGAGTTGCGAATTTCTTCCTGCAGGGCAACTCAATTGACCTTAATTCATGTTTAAACGCAACTTTTCCGTGTTCTAGCTGAACAAAATAAAAAAACTTCGAAAAAAATAAAAAACCATTATCCGCATATTGTGATATGATAATGTTTAATGTATGCAGCAAAACAGCATGATGTGATGAGATGAACAAAAAAACACGGAGAAGGGCAGGCAAGTGAAATGGGAGAGAGAAAAAAGAATAAAGGTGAAACATGTTGTGCTTGCTCCGTTCCATTCGTCGTAGCCACAACTCAAAAAGAAAATGAATTATTTATGTGAAGCTGCGCCATTGTTATTCCGCCAGAGTGTGTATGTGGCAATTTAAAATTGTGAATTGTGTCATTGGAGGCACTTTTCTAGCGATAAATAACGCACTTAGACAAACATTTGCCCGATGAAGACTCTTCTTTGCGAGAACGTGGGAGATGCGAGCTCGAATAAACAAGCTAAAGTGGTATTTTTATTGCTTTTTATCTTGTTTTAATGAAGTTTTATTGATTTTTCGCACCACGTTGAGTCTAATTGAATACTATAAAAAATCCATGTCCCAGAAGCCAAAATAACTGTGAGATGGATGAAGTAAAAATTTGATGGTTTAGGTATCAAAAGATCGAACATTAGGGCAAAATTTTTGAATGTGCATTGGGGTGAAATTTTAGAATGTGCTTTGGGGTAAATGTTAAGAATGTGCATCGGGTTGAAATGCCCCAAAAAATAACCTAAGATATTGCCCCATTGCACATTTTATGTCTTTGCCCCAATACACATTTAAAGATTTTGTCCCAATGCATATTCTGAAGTTTCATCCTTATGTACATTTTGAAACTTTTCCCAATGCACATTTTAAAATTCCGCCCCAATGCATATTCTAAAATTTTGATCCAGTGCATATTCTCAAGTTGAAGAATTCAGAAAATTTTCCCAAAAATTTGCCCCAATCCATATTTTAAAAACTTGTTTCAATATACAATTTTTTTTCTTGGTTCCAAACTAATAATAACCTTTCATTTAATTTTCTTCTTTCAGGTGGCTTGGATCCATATCGACCGACAAATGATTCTCACAATCCATCGTCACGTCATCTCACGCATCCCACGATACAGTGTGACTTTCGATAACTCAAACACGTGGGTGCTACACGTGAAAGAAGCCCATCAGGAGGATCGTGGCTACTACATGTGTCAAGTAAACACCAACCCCATGATAAGTCAAGTTGGTTACTTGCAAGTTGTTGGTAAGTAAAAAGTAACTGAAACTGTTTCCTACATTGATTTATTAACGAGTTACAAAAAAAAAAGATTTCTGTCATTGACACTTGATTCGCAATTCAACCGAAAAATGTCAAGTTAATTCAATTTCTTGTATTTTTTTTTCAGTACCACCCAACATATTAGATATCGAAAGTACACCATCGTCTGTGGCAGTACGAGAAAACCAAAACATCAACATGACATGTCGTGCCGAAGGATTTCCCTCGCCCAAAATTATCTGGAGGCGGGAGGATGGCCAAACGATTACCGTTGAACGAAAGAGGAAGGGTAAGTTGAAGAAATTGTCACAAAAAATTAAATCAAAGACATTTTTTGGACAATTCAAAACTTTTTTAATAGTTTGTTGTGAAATTTATTTCGGTGACAAGCCATTATTCTCAGACACACAATCTCCAAACTGCAAAACTCATAAACTCAAACAATTAACCCCCTTTTTCGAGTCGACGTTTTTTTTGCGTTCAGATTATTTACATGCTTCACTAACGACGAAAGACTCTGTGTTAACAGAAGACGCGTTGTCGACGCCAGATACTTGTAGAGAGAAAAGAAAAGACGAAAAAAAGTTAAAGTTGTTATTATTATCATTTTCCACCGACACAACGAAGACCATCCATTCGAGCGACGTGAAAGGAAGTTTTATATTATTAGTGGATGGTGAGGAAAAACAATGCGATGACAAGAACTACGAGCTATTATAAAGTGCAAGTTTTTTCATACTCTTTCTCGTTTTCTCTCTCTCTCTCTTAATATTAATATAACACACACACCTACTGCTTGAACAACAAAGTTTTTGTTGCATTTCAAATTATTTAGTTACCATGAAGTTGGTTTCATGAAAAATGTTTCCACAAGGCATTTAGATTTCTTGCTTTTAGATGGAAGGGTGTTTCAACTTGATGGAGAATTAATTATTTTTAGAAAGTTAATTTAATTTTATATGATTTTTTTTTATTTATTTCTTTAGAAGATCTGACAATCATGGGGAGAATTGAAAACTTGTGAAAGGCAAAGAAGTCAAATAACTTACCTCAACCCTACCACGGCTATGAATCAGTTCTATGATAATAATATGAATGTTACTGGAAGAAATATGTAAAAGAAGAGGCTCTCCGTCAATATTCTATAATTTTGAGTTTCATGGGTTAAGATAATCTGGGTCTACGAAAAAGATATTAGCGAATATTAAAAGATGATGTTAAAATGGCATACAAACTACCTTCACAAAATGATCTCATATAACAAGCAGTATGACTTAATGAAGTAGGATATGCATATTTCATGTAGCTATATTTCAGTATTTCCGGTGGAAGGCGCTTCAAGTGTCTCCAAAATTCAAACAAGAAAGAAAAGAAGGAAAAATTATACATATGATCGATTTGGAAACGGCTTCCCAATTTTTTCTCGTGAAGGATCAACTGGCAAGGATCAAACCATTGGAAAAGGTCAAGTTTCTACAATTTAGAAACGAATTACTAAATTGAGTGGGGGTGAAGTAGGCTATGCATATTTCATGTAGCTATATTTCACAAAGATCAAATGATCCTTGTTTCATAAATGTATTCAACTTCGAGGGAACTTCTGTGTCCGAAGTTTTGCAAATAACTTGTTGCGAAGCTTGTAAACATTAAATTGTCAGTGTAGATATCTTTACAAAATCAAAAATATTCAGTTTCAAAAGAACATTCACATGATATAAAAATAATGTTCTGCTCTAATATGATTGCTCTAATATGAAGGAAAGAAGTTTTCTGAGAGGGCAATTCTCTCATTTTTACCCTCTGATCCTACACTCCTGTTAAAAAAACTCTCATTTACGTCACTGTTGAAATTTTTTTAAAAAATACCAAAAATAATTTAAAAAACAAATCCAAGAGTTGAACTACCCTGACTACGCACAAAGATACACTCATCACAAGAAATATTTTCACAGAAGAGAAAAAGTAACGGATACAATTCTTCCATTCTCTCCCTGCATCAAGTACATTTCCACAATCGTCATTATGCACAGACAAAGAAACAGAAATGAAAATTGCAGCAAAACACCCTGTTTTAAGTAGCTTGTTGTTGTTCTATATACTCTTCTACAATTAATTTTATAATAAATTACTTCAACTTTAAAATGACAATTAAATTAAATTCTCTGCATACGACGATAGAGGCATTGTGGCATCGTAGGAAATTCAAGCAAAAAAAAAATTGTCACACAGAAAAACTTTTGCTTGAAACAAGTTTCTACCGGAGTTATAATAATAATAATAATGCGCTTTACTTTATTATTTTTTTCCTCCCGTCTTCGTTGTCGGCATCCTCTGTCAGTATTCTGCATATAAATTTATAATAAAAGTTTTTTTTTGTCTACTTGGCATATAAGTTGTGGAAGAGCATCAAGTTCACGAAGGATGAAATGAGTTCCATCCACGATGAGTTCAAATAAAACGACTTCCCTTTTGACCTCCTCCTACGTTTTCTCTATTTTTTTTATCTCTCTTGAGAGTACAATTTTTCTATTACAACTCCCTTGACTGATTTTTTTCTCATTTTTTTTTGCAGTAATGGTGTATGACGGCGAGATTCTGCACTTGTCGAAAGTCAGTAGGAACGAAATGGGCGCCTACTTGTGCATTGGTACGTTGATTTTTTCTATTATCTGTCTATAATTAGTGTTACTTACAACTTTTGAAGCATGCAGATATTAAAGTTTACGAGCATCAAGAATTTTTCTCGGGAATTTTTCACCGGTTATTAATTATATAAACATGAGTGGAGGAATGCAGGCAGCACGATAAATCTGTACATAAATTATATTTAGAATGTTCCACTTTTCTACGATGTTGCTGCCTGCTGAAAACTCACTCTTTCAGCGAAAAACATTGAAAAATTTCTAAAGCCTTGTATATTTTTTATTTTTAAAATGATAAATGTAGAATTTATCTGCTGAAAATTTTTCTCTACATTTTTTTATCTTTTTTCCCCCCTTTTTTATGAAACTAGCAACTAATGGCGTTCCTCCGTCGGTTAGTAAGCGAATTATTCTTGATGTGGAATTTTCACCTATGATCTGGTAAGTTCCCTTCCATAAAAAAAATGAATCCACTATAATGACCTTTTTCGTGTTTTTTCCTTAATAGGGTTCCGAACCAACTTGTAGGCGCTCCAGCGGGCACAGATGTGACGATTGATTGTCACACGGAAGCGCATCCAAGGTAATTTTATTAAAGTAGAATTTTTTTTTAAAGAACGTTTAATAATGGTAATTTTTTTCTATCTTCACGAAATCGATAAAAAAAATTTTTTGGATGCCATCCAACTTTAATCACAACTAATCATAATGTAGAGCGATCATTTATTGGGTGTATAATAGTGTGATGGTGCTGCCAAGTAAAAAATATGTCATTGATTATAACGAAAATTCATATCGGTAAGTACTTAGTAAATATTTTGCACGACACTACGACGATGATGATGATGATGATGGAGACGAGCTGTTGAATTTATTGTGAAAACATTCGAATTTATTGTTTTCATCATCGTTGTCGGAAGTGTTGATGACATTATTGTTAAAAGTGTGAAGGGAACTGCGGGAAATGTTAAAAAAAACCTTAAATTAATTTTAAAAAAAAGTATAAAAAAATAAACGAAAACTTTAATATTTTTAATTGGTTAATTAAAATTTAAAAAAAAAATAAATTAAATTTACAAATTAATTAATTTTAAATTAAATAATTAAATTTATTTATATTTATATATTTTCATTTGCCACATTTGCATTTTTTATTTGCCAAAAAGATTTTTTTATTCGCCAATTGGAAGTCACATTTGCCGAAAAAAAATTTTGTATTTGCCCAAAATGCATTTTTATGTGGCAAATTGGTTTTTTCATTATGCATTTTGGATTTTATTATTTGCCAAAAAGTAATTTTCACATGGTGATTTTATTTTTTATGTGCCCAATATATTTCACCTTTAGTTTAATAAAAAAAAGAAAATAAATTAAATTAAAATTAAATATTTTTTTAAAACTAAATTTTTTTACTTATTATTTTTCAAAAAAAAAAAATAATAATCATTTTTAATTCTTAAGTGAATTTATTGGATTAAGTTTTTTTAATTATTTTTTTAAATTAATTTAATTAAATTAGGAAAAAATAATTAAAAATAATTTTTATTATAAAATAAATTAAATTTTAATTTAAAATGATTTTTTTTTAAATAAACTAAATTTTAATTTAAAATAATTTTATAAAAATAAATTAAATTTTAATTTAAAAAATTATTTAAAATAAAATAAATTTAAATTAAAATACTTTTTTTTAATTTTCCCGCACTTTTTTAATCACACTTGGAACTCAATTAACAAACCGATTACGTCTCATTCCTCTCTTCCCACAGGGCACACATGAAATTAACAATAAAGAGTTTGTCGGGTGGTGATTTTGGAAATTATCGCTGCATATCAAAAAATTCATTAGGCGAAACAGAGGGCTCGATACGAGTTTACGGTAACTAAAAATTTATTTATACTTTTTTTCATATTTTTCACCCTTATTTATTCAAACATTCCTCGTTTTTTTACTCTCTTTTATGCTCATATAAAAAAATGACTCGACAATCATTATATTCACATCAAGCAGAAATTCCCTTGCCATCAACGCCGCCGAGCAAAGTAACACACACGGTTGAGTCGAAAGAAGGTAAGTGAATATGTTAAAAATGTTAAGTACTTTCGATAAAGAGAAGAGGCAAAAAAAATGACGCGACGGCATACGCGAAAAAAAGATGGATGAAATTAGACTAGAAGAAGATAGGAAACATAAGTCATGCTGCATGTACAATTTGTTCTTTTACACGAAAAATCCGCATGTCTGTCTTTTCTAGAGAGAATTCTCGCGGAATAAAATATTGCGCTCGCTCATAATATACATAAATGATTTATGACATTGCTCCATAGAAATGATATTAAGCACCTCTTGATGTTTTATTTTTTTCCGAGAAAATTGAATAACTTTTTTTTCACAGGTCTACGAAATGAGTCGTTGCGACCGACCCAACCTTCCTTGGCCTTCCCTGCGAAGCCAATTGACACTAATGTGATAGACAGAGCGCCAAATGCGATTCCAATTGAGCGGAAAGGCAACAGTCCCTTGGGGCAAAGTTTCGCCTATACCGATCAACCACCCAAAGATGGGGGATTTGGCGTTTTCAGCAGTGGTGAGAAATTTTTCTCATATTTTTAAAATATTAAAAAATTTAATTTAAAAAAATATTTCAGCTTCATCATCATACAATCCAAGTATGTTTCTAATGCATATCGTGTGCGTATCATCAGTATTAGCAACAATTACAACAACCATATCATCCTTATTATCATCGTCGTTATCCAGTTACGGTAGCCGGAAAAATTTACTATTAGTGAAAAATGTTGAATCACACATAAATTGATGACTAGATAAAAGAAGGAGTATAATAAATAATTATATATGTTACAATAAATAGATAAAAATTGTTAGGAATTAAATTATAAATGATAATTGAATAAATAAATGATGATAAATTTTTGAGATAAAAGCGGGAAAAATACAATATATTATTATTGCTCTATAAAAAAAAGTTTTTCTCATTTTCATTTAAAACTGTTTATATATTCAATAAATCATATTAAACAAATAATTATCAATATGAAATAAAGAGGGAAAATATTTTTTGTTTTTAAATCCTATTTATTATAAATATATATGAAGATATAGCTTATCATTAAATAGCTCAAAAGTTAAAAAGTATAACTTAAAAAGTGTAAAAATAAATAAATTATTAAATATTGATAATTACTATTTAATAGGAAAAAGGTAAATATTTATAAATAATAAATATAAAATGATGTAAAATGAAGTTTTTATTACAAGAAATGCTGTTATTTAAAGTTTCTAGTTGAAAAAAAGTTTTGAATGAATTTTAAAGTGGAAAAATTAGTTTTGTTTCAAAGAAATTTTATGATGAAGTTTTATACAAAAAAAAAAATAGATGAAGTGGTTCAAAGTAAGAATTTATTGACGAAAGTTAAAATTAAGGCTATTTTTATAATATTAATATATTTTTATATTTATTTAATAATAATATTATATTTTTTTTAATAAATAATATTTTAATTTTTTAAAAATTAAGGTATTTTTTGATCAAATTTTTAACAAAAAAAAAATTAAAAAAAAAGTATAAAAAATAATTTAAAATTAGTCAAAAATAGAAATTTTCAAAATAATTAGGGATATTTTTTGTTTTCTCATCAACAAAGTTAGATTTCTTAACTAAATTAAATTTATTTTAATTTTATAAATTAAAAAAATTAATAAAAATTTTTATTCAATAAAAAATAAAAAAATAAAATTATTAATTTATTAAAATTAAATTATTAATTAAATTAGTGAAGAATTTTTGAAATCCAAAATTATTAAAAATTTTTATACCTGTAGGAATTATTTGAAATTACAAAAAAAGAAAAAATGCACAAATTTGCTAAAAAAAATAAATTTATAGTTTACTTTCGAATATTAGCAAACATATTATTATTAAAATCTGAAAACAATATTTTTGATGGATTTTTGATTAAATAAAATAATGAAAAAAATTAATTAACTTTAAATTAATAAAAAAATCTGAAAAATATTATTTTAAATAAATTTAAAATAAAAAAAAAATAAAATTTTAAATTTTGCGAATTTTTAAATTTTTAATTTCATTAAATTCTTTAATTTCTTTGAAAAATTTAAAACTTTAAAACCAGCTCTCTTGTAATAAAAATTTTCCTTTTACATCAAAAAACCAAAGAAAAATCTGAAAGATGAAACAAAAATGTTAAAAATTTATAAATAATTGACTGAATTGTGTTAAAAAAGAAGAAACAAAAAGAAAAGGAATATTTAATGTAACTTCACTCAATATTTGTTAAATATTTGTCTCATAAAAGTACACTCTTCATTGTTATTAATAATGTTATGAAAAATTACGTGACCCTGTTAAACGAAATTTACGTTGAACCATTTGAACGGACAAACAACAATCGACACGACCAAAATTTTAATTTAAATTAGTTTGCATCCATAATTATATCATTTTGACACTTTTCACAGACCTTTTTGATCCTTTTGCACGTCGTCGTCGTCGTTGTCGTTTTGCGTATATCTTATCTCCTCTCATACTTTATTAAAATAAGGGTCAACATCAATCTCACATAAAACATTGTACGGAGATCAAGTGCAAAAAAAAAGGGAGGAAGGGGAGGATGATGAATCAAAAAGAATCTCTTTTTCTCTGTTTGGCTGTGATGTTGATAACAAGACAAACATAATTAACACTTTTTTGTGGTTTTCCAGAATATTTACGCAAAATGTCTTTTTGCTGCCTTGCGGCGCTTTTGTTGCTGAGAGAGAGAGAATTCAACAAAGAATCTACAAAAAGAATGCGATGCCAATGAAAACAAAATTAATGTCTGTCGATTAAAATAATTTTGTTAAATTTTTTTGGTTGTTCGTGAAGGAATGAAGACATTAAAAAAGGACCAACATAAGTTTTTTTTTACACGGAAAATTAAGAAAAAGAGTCCGATTAAATTTAATGGAAGAAGACGAGCTAAAAATGTTAAACTAGGCAAAAAAAATCTCCCCTTGATGCGATGGGGACGACGGATCTTTAATTGAGTTACAAACGTGATTAAAATTATCTCATTTTTTTATCGTCGTCCCGAAAGTATGCAAGCAATTTCACAGATTTTCGCTGGAATTCAACCATGGATTCAATTTTGGCATCAGGAAATCTCGATACGACGACGGGAAATGTCTGCGGTTTTATTTTATATATTATTGATTCAATTGTGCGTGCTCGTGGTATAAAGAGAGGATAAAAAACGGAACGGAAAAAAGAAGAAGTTATATAATAACAATCATATAAAATAGCGATACAAGAAGTTTTTGATCGTAAAATTTTATTGGGTTCATTTTGGATTGATTTATCTAACCTTTTCTCTCACACACGAACCGACTTTTACGCAGACACTTTTGCAGCAACGCAACGCCTTGTATCTTCCTCAATGTGTCTGTTTTTTTTTTGTTTATTTATTTATTTTATTTTATTCGATACTTCTTCTCTGTTTCAGAGTTTCCTTTTTTTTATAACCCCACAAATAAAGTTTCCCCTACAAACAAACACACACACGAAAATCATGGGTATGTAAAAAATGACCTGAATCGATTTTAAATCGAATCATACGAAAAAATCAGTCGATCCACTAAACTTCAACTAAAGGGAAAAACAGATATTTAGCTTAGGATGGATATGATTGTGGTTTGGCTGCAATAACAATTTTTTGTATATCGTGAGTAGGTGAGTGAGTGAGGAGCACGAAAGGCAGGTAAATTGTAACAAAAAATAATGCAAAAGTAATAACTTTTTTGTGTCTGAATGGTTTTTTTACTGCTTGGAAAAAATAAGGGAATGGGAGAAGATAAGAGAGAAAGTAGTGCCCAGTTTATGCACATCCAGGATAAATTTATGACCGAAATATTAATTTATTTTACAGTATTTTTATTAAGTGTGAGAGGGGAAGATTTTTGCTGTAAAAAAAATATAAAAAATTCACATGCAACAAAGTTTGGGCGTTTTTAGAATTTTTATATTGAATTTTTTTTGACGAATTTAAAATACAAAAATAGGAATAAAATTTAAATTATAATAAATTATTTATTAAATTAAATTTAAATTATAGTTAATTAATTATTTTTTTAAAAATAAATTTTAATTAAATTTATTAATTAAATTTATTTCGAATTTATTTTTTTTTTAAATTTTTAAATTAAATTAAGTCATAAAAGTCTGTAAAATCATGATAAAGCGCCCTAAAAATTTAGAAATATCAGGTAAAAAAAACTAACACAAAGATGATAAAAAATTTGCACATTGTTTGTAAAAAACTAATATAAAATAAACTAAAAATAATGCTAGAAAAATAAAATTTATTTTGAATTATTATCAATCTTTATCTATGAAAACCGATAAAAACAAAATAAATCTATAAAAAATTGCAAATATTGTAAATAATGATAAAATTAAATAAGAAAAAAATATTGACGATGATGAAGATAATAATAATAAAGGAATAAAAAAAAGATATATTAAAGCTTATTATTATATAATGATCATTATTATTACAAAGAAAAATAAAATTATTTGAAAAATTTTAATTCACATTCTTTTTTACTCCGCGCTTTACCTACTAAGTAGTTCAATGTAGTGGCAGGAGAAGCAGCTGAAAAATGTAAGTTATGGTAATAAAGTTTTCTCATATAATATACAATTTTGGCATGCAATGAATTTCTTCCTTTGATCAAAAAATTTTTAATATAATCTTCGGATACTTCATGTTGGAGTAAGAGAAAGGCACTCACATTACATATTAATGTCATATATCATTGCTATTCTATCAGCAGCTAGGCTTTGTGGTGTTGCACATACATAAGAAGAAGCTGCTGCCAAAAGAAAGTCTCAAAGATTATGTCTTATTTCGCATATTTTTTGCGCTCCACACATATGAAATTCCGTCAATAAATGCACCCGAGAATGCAGAATGCAATGCCATCCATGCCTGGAATAATATTCGTCATAAGGCATTCAAAGCACGCCTTGCATGCTACTTTATCGGGCGGAGAGAAAAATAATATTGCAATGTTGATGCGACGTCACTGCTTTGTAATATCTATCAATACACATGACGAAAGATGCGAAAAAAAAGAGAACGAGTTAAACAAACAATTTGAGAGGCACATTTACTTTATGGATAAGATGCTGCTATGCTATGCTCTTCTTCAACATATCCTGTGTTCTTATGATTTTTTTTTCTTCTTGTTCTCTTTTATGCCATCCAATTGATGTGAGAGTGTGTGTGTGAGATGTTTGGAAAATGCAATATCTCAAAGTATTTTCCACACATATATTTCAGGATCTATGACTAGAGTAGCATATGATTATTATATAAATATGGAATTTTTGTTGAAAATTAACGTTGAATTTTATGATGAGAGCGCATTTTGTAATTTTATAATATTTATTAACAAGATCTCTTGAACGTTTTTTTCAAACTGACCTTCCATTGGACCCTTCCGCATATCATTGCTTCTATAGTCATCTTGCTTATAGAACTTTGGGTTGACCAGATCCAGTTTCTAATATTCCATAGTTTAAAATTTTTGAATCGGTAAAGTGGTTTATCGTAAACTTATCCTTGTTGGTAGAAACGTAGAAGTACCAAAAATAGCTTAAAATGTTTGGCAGCTCCTCAATGTGAACAATATTGTAAAATCTTCTATGTTTTTCTATATTCGTCATTACCAACGTGAAACGCTAATGCTTTTTATAAGATATACAAAAAAGTACTCTTGTTCCTTTGACTTGTGTAGTTTTTTGCAACTTTCGACCATTTAATAGGATAGTTAAGTATTTTGCATTTGAACTCTTCAAGTTTCACAAACAGTTCTTGGGTTACGAATTGTTTTATATTTACTTCTTAAAATTAAACCACGAGGTTTGGACTTCATAATATTTTTATTTCACGACTTCACTCGGATGAGACTCGGATGACGACTAACTTGCTATTTGCCTTCCTTGCTATCTTCTTATCTTCATTAGTTTCTTTTTCCTTACTAACTACTACTACTTTCTTTAATACTTTCCATAAATTGTCGACGAGCCACAGACAGACATCAATAACCTCCAAGGAGCTTCATTACTTTTCCATAAAACATCCTGAAATAAAAAAAAGATTATTTTGATAGGGTGTTTATTGAAAGTTTTCCTCTTTTAACCTCAAAATGACGAATCTCACTTTTTGCTACTTTTGACCTTTTTTGACTGGTATATTTTCTTTCCGTACCCGTTCACTCCTATTGCCATTCATCATCATTGGTCATCCTATAAAACTAGCAAAGAGAAAAAAAAACGGAAAAAACGTTAAAACTAAAAAAGAAAATCACACAGAGATGATGATCTTTGATATATGAAGACAGAAGCACGTAAGGCATGGCATGGCAATACTGTAATTTTAAAAGCAATTTCTTTTTTCCCCTTTTTGAAATTATTTGCTCGATCTAGCGTATAGTTTGTACACTTTTCGTTCTAAGATGGCAATAGCTTCGCGTACATACGAATGCACTTGATGTTGAAATGTGTGTAATAATAATAATAATCTTTTAAAAGGGCATAAAAAATGAACAATTTTTCCTGCTATTTTTTCCTCACTTCTTTTGCTTTGCCTCGTTCTGTACAAAAACAGATAAAAAGACGATGCACTTTTTAAGTCTTAATATATCGTTTGTGTACTTAATAATTCTTAAGTAGTTTCTCTGCAAAGTTTATTGAAGCACATCAATAAATTCGAGAACAGAAAAGATATATGTTCAATATTTATTATTACATTTTTTTTTCTTTGCACTGCATGCCTTTAAATACGACGCAGAGAACGAAAAAAAAAGTTCCTCCACGCCTTCCACATTTAATAAAGATAAATTTTGATATCAAAAAATTTGTCGTGCAACATGGAACGAGGAAAAATCATGAAGTTACGAGTATCCCATCAAAGATTATATTATTGAATGCTGCTTGTAACACATTATATCTCTTTTTTCGTCACCAAACATATGGTGTAAAATACGTGACTTCATATCTCTTCTGTCGTCGTCGTTCTTCCATCGCGTGTTTGACACTCGAGTGGCTAATTCTGTGTTCCTCTTTTCTTCTTTTTTTTGTGCTGTCGAAATCTGCGATGATATAATATTTATGCGTTGGCATGTTTGTCGTCGTCGTCTTCATCGGTTGTGTGTCGTTTGTTATTGCAATACAACGCATTTTTGTGACTTTTTTTACACGCATCGCCGAACGAACGGGATTTGTCGCAACATCAATATTAATCTGAAATGTGAAAAAATGCAAAATGTCAAAAACGTTTTTAGGCCAAAAGGGGTCAAAAATGATTTTTGTCTTTCCGATCACATAATACAGATAATTTAGCTGCACAGCAGGGGACTCAGATGGATTTGAAGTAAATGTGATTTTATATATTTTTTTTTTGCTTTGTGTAAAAAATGAAATAAATGAAGATTAAGAGTCTTTGGTAGTGAAGAAAAGTGCTTTATAATAGAAATGATAGAGAACGAATGACGTAAAATCATAAAAAAACTCAAATGATGGTAATTATGCGTATTTTGACTAAATTTAAGGGAACGAGCAAGTAAGTTTTAATACATTTTGACATTTCATTTTTAGACATAAAAACTGACATATTAAATTGATTTTTTACAGGTTAAGGGTTTGGTATTCACAAAAGTATAAAATTCCTTTTAACAAATTGTGTAATCCTCGTCTAACTTGGATAAAAAAAGTTTTTTCAAGAACTTGCAAACCAAAGCCAAACAGTTCATGCACGTTTAAGGGAACTCTTGTCTTACTTGACTTGGAAGTAATTCCTAACAATACGAGGCGTCTCAGCAATAGAAGCAAAAAAATGGCGGACTTACCAAAATCGCAACGAAATTGTGCAAAGTATTGCAAGGTTCTAATAAATAATTTGTTGAGGTTATTCATCAACTCCAAACCAAACACTGTCGCAGATCAAACGAAAAATATGCCGTTGTTAATTGAGCTCTTCGGTATATCGTACTGGTCGATCCAGGACAAGCACCATAGAAAGCAGCTCTACAGTTTTTTTTGGACTGCCTTAACAGAAAAACAACAGGAATCAATAGAAAGCAGTCCAATGTAAAACAGTCAATGGACTTCAGACTTAAGGTATCCTTTAGAAAAACGACAAGAACAATTACTCACAATGTTGTTCAAACACAACATCTTGTTAAAAAAAATTACATACCTCAACGTCCGAGCAAAATTTCTACTAAAGAGCAAAATAATTTTTTTCTTAGGCGTTCTTAGGTATTTGAGTAAAGTAACACTATCTGAATAATTTTAATATGAGAAATTTTAGAAAATTAAAATATTTAATTGAAGTGTTCCTTTATTGTTTGCCAACGATTTTCTAAAATTATAATTCACTATTTAATATTTTATTAAACGTCAAAAACCTGAACTGTCAAAAATTCTCATTCACTTACTTGGTAATCCCTTAACACAAAAAATAAAAGTCAATTGAACGCCTTTGCAATAACTGCTTAACTTACACCTAATACAAGAACTATCATAGTGAGTAAGCAAGCGGGAGTGCTTAAAATTCAAGTTGTAACATGTGTTCAACTCAAAAGATTCTATAAATATTTGATTCGAGAAGGATAAGAGTCGTTATTCAATCGGTGTATCGATGTTTAAAAGTTCACCCTTAGGTTACTACTGAACTTTTTTTCATACATTACAAATGTACACTTGTAATTTGGATTAAAATGTCTTTCCTACTTGTATGCGCTAACATTTAAAGCTTTTTTCGCATATGTTGTCTATACATTTATAATGACGGTTCCTTCTATCTCCTTCTCTATCTCTCGCATCTCATTCAAAAAACGTTAAGAAAATTTATTTCGAAATTATTGTAAATATATTACGTACTTTCCTTTATTGAGCTGAGCAACACTTTCATACATGCGAAGCAAAAAAAAATGTTAAAATATTTTATTATCTAAAACAAATTACATTAAACCTTCGTTATGCGAAACAAATCGAAACAACCTTAGTAATTTTAAATATTAAAAAACATACCATTTATTTGCTGACAAAGCACAGAATATTAAATAAATAAATTTATTCATGTCAGAACATACGAAAACACATCCACTGGCACAGGATAGGAAAAAATAAAATAAATGAAAAAAATGTATTTGCTTGTTAAAGCATTTCCCATTTGTTTGTGTGTTTGGAAAATCAGATTAACAAATCAAATTGAGACAAAATGATGTTTTATTTAAAAGAAATCTTCTCCGTTCATGCTTGAGAAAGACAATTTTTCCTAACAAGTAAAAAATAATAACAACCCAGGAATAAATGTGAATAAAAATGGAAACAGAAATAGTGAAAATGCACATATTTTATATTTTTGATGGAAATTAAAAGAAATAAATTTATGTCGCATCTCATCAGACTTACCTCTTAAAGTGTCGTCGTCGTCGTCGTGCTCGTTTATCGTCTTGTGCTCCAGTTTCACTCCCTTTTTGCAATCTTATGCGCAGTTCTATGAATATAAGATGATCTAGAGTAAAATTATCCCAAAGATTTTTGCAAGACACAAAAACCAGGTAAGAACTCTTAAAATTTTTTCTTCCACATATAAACAAACACGGATGGCGAAAAAGGATACAAAATCATAAATCACTCACATTAGAGGACAGGTTCATTAAAATATATTAAATGTCTCGCCCGTTCCCGTCTTGTCGCAATTTTCAACGTACTTACGTGAAAGATGGCATATGTGTGCCAGTTATATGATGCCTTTGTCTTTCTTCATTTTCCAAAAACCATTTTAAGCTTGCATTAATTCAAGTGATGTGCGGTAACGAAGTTTTCCCTCCACTTGAGAGAGAGGTAGATGCCGAGACAGCGAGACACACGACAAAGCACGTTCAACTATCAGACAAGCCAATTAAATGTTTTAAATAAATGTGCAACCGCTTCTTATTTTCAGTTTTTCCTTAACTACTTTTCTCCCGGTGCATGCTTGCAACTCTGTGTCTCTGTGGAAGAAGAAGATGCAGATTGCTTCGGTTTTAGGTAACTATTAAATGTCAGTCAAGTTGAAGTCAAGGCAAGGCTTCGGTGACATTTTTCCTGCATTTTTTTTCTTTTTAGATTTTATGACAAGGACTCAGAATTCATAAAAGAAGAAAGACGCGGTGTCACAAATTTATAAATGGAGACGCCTGTCCATCTTGGAGAAGTTTTCAGGTATGTAAAAATAAAATTTATATTTAAATTGATTTCTTTAGCTTTTTTAAAGTATTTTCAGAGTGTATTTTAGAGCTTTTTTAAAATTTACATTTTTAGTAGTAAAAAAAAATCATTTCAGGCAATATTTTCATTTTAGATAGATGGACCAGAATATGAAATACACTTTATTGAACAGTTGCAGTTTTCATGAAAACTCCCTTCTTTATGACATTTTACAAGAAAAAATAGAACAAAGATTAAATTCTCGAAAAATTATTCGAGAATGGATGATGTCATTTGATGAATTCGACACAAAAGAAGAATGGAAATTAGCTTGGAACAACGAAAATGTTGTAAACAGTTTTCTAATAAATGATCCAACTGAAAAAGTTCCAGGATATGATTTAGACAGAAAATCATGGACGAAATTAAACCGAATAAGAACAAATCAAGGTAAAAGTAACTACTGTCTCTTCAAATGGAAAGTAAATTCTGACCCGAAATGTGATTGTGGTGCAACCGAACAAACGATTGCACACATCATTATGTTTTGCCCAAAGAGATTCTTCAAAGGAAGCTATGAAGAGTTACATAATTTGTCGAATCGAGCAAAGAAGTACCTAATTGATCTTGATATCAACCTTTAAGAAGTTTTAATAAAAAAATAATTAATTGATACGAAATATTCAAAGAGACCGATTTTTTGAGTATCAAACAACGTAATAAGTTGCAATCTTAATTTATAAAATTGCAAAGAAGCTGTTGCCTAATCATCTATTGGCAAATCTGTGAAATCCAGTTAAACATGTTAAGAAGCAACAATCAACTAAGATAAGTATTTAACTTTCAAAATAATTAGATTGTTTCACACATAAATAGTATTATGCAATGAATTGAACAAAATTTGTGACATTTTCTTACGGACTAAAAAAAGGGGAGTTTGACTCCTTATAAGAGATCAAATTAAACTCTTAAGGCATCAGCTGAATCCCTCAAGTGATTTTTTGATGTTATTCCTTTAAAAGGTAAATGTGTTTCATTTAAATCAAATCGAATGTTTAAAGGTATAAAATTGACCTCTTAAGCATAAGAGATCAGACTGATGCCTTAAAAATTTAATGCCCCACGATACCTAAAATTTGCGAAAAATGTTGGTCCGTTAAAAAGATGTCAAGCACCCATATTTGGAATATTTTGGGGGTATTTTCGGAAAATTCATCTCAATTTGTACAATTTAAAGTTTAAGCACAAAAAAAAATATTAAAAAATTTGCGGTTAAATTTCATCTAATAAAAGATCAAAAATCCTGTTCAATGTCTTTCTAACTTTTTTTTTTATTAATTCTCTAATAATTATTTCGTAAATTAACGTTCACGTGACAGACAGAAACGTCACTCTTTAAACCTTCCCCACTAAAGTTCCGCAAAAGGGACATTATATGTGTCTGGAACCAATCAATTTTGTGCGAAGCATGCATCGGCAACATAACTTATCTGTAATTAATTGTTCATGTATTGGTCCCCAAAATGTACTAGAAAACAAACAAATTTTACCCATGCAAGCAATAATCGTTGTCATGTGCCTGTGTGTAGTAACGCCACATCGATAGATACGGAGCTCGATAGATCACCCAATAAATATCTCTATTTATCCGTATTTTCTCGTGTATTATGTTGTAAATTTGCTTATCGCTTCCATTTAATATCAACACTCTTTTTGTTGTTGTTCGCAGTAACGAACATAAATTATGGGTTAGTTTGTTGCTGTTTTGCCTTTTGTGCATATATTGAGTTACCACTGAGAGTCATGCATGACTAAAGAGCAGCATTGTTGTGTCTTGCATTTGTTCTACGAGCTGGAAGTGCTCTTAATACTTTTGCGAAACAATAACATCGTAATCTTGTGTAATTCTCGTAAATCTTATTAAATTGCTGGCTGTGTCGACTCTCGAACGCGCAAAATTCGTCAAAAAATATTCTTAATAAAATTAGTTTAAATAAAAACACACCTCGAAGCGCTTTTTTCATGTACTTGCCTGAAATGCTAATTTTTTATCATTAATAAAACGTGTTTAAACTGTTTAATGAATACCGCGCGCCAAACAAGCAAACATTGTTTTTTCATGAAAATAGATCCGTTCTGCGTTCAATCACTTTGCGCAAGAGGCAAAAACACACCTTTCAAAAAAAAAAAGAGTTAATTGGCAAACAAAACAAGAACAAGTTCTTAACAAACATGACTCTCTGTCTAAATATACGAGACAAAGAAATCTGATTGAATTGGGTAAAAAATTGATATCGAGCATTTTTTAAAGTTAATTTGAGTCAATTGTCGCTAAATAATGCAAAAAAACGTCAAAGTGGACAGAAACTATTCAAAGCACATTTGATTCGTAATTGAATAATAAATTGAATTTAAAGTTAAGGTGATTGATATATTGAAAATAAAAACATATGACAAAAAAGTTTAAAGTAGATTAATGAAGTTAAGAATTATTTTTTTTTTGTAGAATTTAAAAATTTTTTTTTTATTAAAAATAATGAAAAATAATTAAACAAAATTTAAATTGATTCAATTAGATAAAGCATTAATAAAAATTAAAATTAAATTAAAATTAAATTTAAATTAAAATGAAATTAAAATTAAATTAAAATGAAATTAAAATTAAATTAAAATTAAATTTAAATTTAAATTAAAATTAAATTAAAATTAAATTTAAAATTAAAATTAAATTAAAATTAAATTAAAATTAAATTAAAATTAAATTAAAATTAATTTTAAATTAAAATTTTTTTTAATTTTTTTTTTTAATTTCAAATTTTAATTTTTTAAATTTTTAAATTAATTTAAAATTATTTTTCTTTAATATTTTTATTTAAAATAAGTTAATTAAAAAATTTTTTTACAAATTTTTGATATTTATAATTTTTTCCTTCTCTCAAATTTCTTAAAATAAATATTTTAAACAAATTTCTCAGAATCTGATCAAAAATAGTACCAAAATAAATCTCAAAGGAACAAAAGTCTTCATAAACGTTGTCAAAAAATGAAATTTTAAATATTTTTTCTTCTCTTTAAGACAAACTCAAAAATTTTATTTTTACAAAAACAACTTTTTCTCTCTGCAACATTTCACCTTAACTGTTTATTTCCATTCCAATTCCGCACAAAAAAAAAGTTCGAAACAAAAACACAGAAAAAGTTGCATTACAAGTTGCTCACTTAACTCCCCAATGTGACTTAAATATGTAATTATGTGTCATTATCCAGACAAAAACAAAAACTTCATTTCTCCGCATCCGAGCCGAGATCAAGTTATAGACAGAAACAGATTCAAGTCATGCATAAATTATTTAAAAACCACATTTAATCTAAAAACACAACATGATAGTAGCTCCACGTGTGTGTGTAGTAATAACGACGAAAAACCAACAAAAAGGCAGACATAAGCCTAAATTGGCTAACCACAACATATTTACGCATACACATTCTTCCCATCATCTCCTCGAGTTGATGAATCAAAATATGCGGAAATATGAACAGCAACAAACTTAGGATAATATTCGGAATAATAAAATATAAACAACACAATTTTTTTTTGTTCGAAACGCAGTCTTGTATCAAAAAACGCGCAATAGAATTCTCTTTTTTTGTGTTCTTTTGTTAGAACATCACAAAGTTGATCATAATCTACAGGGCGATTCCTTGATTTCGAAGGAAAAAAGAGTGAATTTGGGGATTTATTGTGTTAGAAGTCGCTGTCACTTCACGTTTTCTAAACAACATCAACGAAAATTATTATAACTCGGAAAAAAAGTGAACAACAATGGAATGTCTGTATTTTTCACACCATGCCAAACACGAAAAATGTGCTCGTGCTCGTGCCTGCACACAAAAAACCGCGTCAGAATTATCATAATATTATGTTCATATTGCTCCGCCACACACCGCACCGCAAAAAGATGATATATACATGAGAGATGCTGAAAATTATAATATTTATGAATGCTGGATGATGGAAAAAAAACCGAACAGACGTCATACATGATGATGTTTTCGTTTAAAAAGAAACACATATTTGCGTATTCTTCAGCATATCTCATTGCAAAGCAAGCAGCGAGTGCGAAAAAAAAACAGAATTTAGTTTACCGACATTTTATGTTTGTGTGAGCGATGCGATGCGAGTGTTTTCATATACAATGAATAAATATGAAAATTTTATAGGTTTTTGATGTTTTCTCGCACACATAAAGTATGAAAATGAATTCCGTGCAAAAAAAATGCGAAGAGGGGAATCGAAAAGCACTTATGCGAAGGTGTGAGACGGCAGCAAGAAAGATTTAGAATTCATGAGTGATGTTTAATGACCGTTAAAACTGACTTTTTGCGATGCTTAATCACACTCTGGATTCACATTTGAATGTATGAGTTGGATAAATAGTAAATTTGTGTGACCTAAAAACGAAAAGAGAAAATGAAATGACGGAAAATGTTTGCTGTCAAGGATTTTTTTTTTTTGATAAAAATAGCGGAATTTTTACGCATTTTGAGCGGAAAATCAAGAAATGTGTGTTAAATGTCATTTTTTGACAACGTTTATGAAAAAGTTGTTTTTTCTGAAAAAAAATTTAACGAAGAGGAAGGAATTTTAAAAATTTATATAAAAAGTTTAAAAGAACGCTTCAAAAAAAATGAAATAAAATAAAATAAATTAAAATAAATAAAACAAAACAAAAAAAAAAATGTTAAAAAAAACTTTTGTAAAACTGATTATAAAAATAAAATTAATTTTTTTAAAAACTTTTTGTAAATTGAATAAAAGCCGAAAAAAAAAATAAAAATTATCAAAAAATTTTAATGGGGTGAAAATGTAAAATGTGCTTTGGGCAAATTTTAAGAATGTTTTACTTTTTTTTTCGTTTTGGCATATATTTTTTGAATTTGAAATAAAAATAAAAATTTTATAAAACATTATTTATACATTTTTTCGAAAAAAATTATTTTTAAATTAAAAATTTAAAATTTTAAAAAATTTAAAATTATTTTTAATTTAACTTTAATGAATTTTTAAATAAAAAAAATTTAACTAATTCTAAAAATTACTTTTAAAAATTTTAAAAAAAAGTGATATTTTTTAATGCTTTGGAAATTTTTAGAATATTAAAAATTAAATAAAAATCTAAATTTTTAATCTGAGTTAATGATTTAAAAAAAAATCTAAATATTTTTTCAAATTTTTTGAAACATTTTAAATAAAAAAATTAAGATGACGATTTTTTTTTGTTTAAATCTAAGAAATTTAACTTCGAATCGCAAAATTCAGTCTGAAAGAAAAACTATAAAAACTAAAATAAATCATCATTAATTATAAATAATTTGACTTCACACAAAAAAAACTACTGACCAGCCCACCTAAGTAGCCAAAAACCACCCATCAGCTGCTCAACCAGACAAACTATAACAAGAGATCTCAATCTGTCTGCCTAACAAACAAAAAAAGTTTCAAGCAAAAATCATGAGCGACCTTGTCAAGCATGAGACGTCAGAAAAAACGTATTTACCTATAAAATATTCAAATAACTGACCATTCAATTGTTCACTTCACGTCTTTGTTGCAAGACACCACCAACATCTCGGAAAAAAAGCGTTACTTAATCAAAGTGTTCAGCAAACTGTCCTTGACTTTGCATTCGTGCCAAATCTCGTAAGTCGAGCATTTCTTTCATTCATGCCTAATCTAAACAAACAAAACGCACAAAAAACAAAAAAAAAATTATAAATATTAAAATAATTCACTTAGACACCCATTCAGTTAATTCCCATGATGAAAAAATTTGTAAGAAAAATTAACGTAACGGAACGGTGTTAATTAAGTTGCTGCGACGAAAAATTATGAAAAAAAAAATTATAAGCTTGATACGGCGTATCATAAATCATGGCTCCGAAATAAAAGTGTCACAATTTTTAATTTTTTACATTCGTTTTCGTGTGTTTGCGCTTAGACACACCGCGATGTAGACCAATAAGTCAAGTTGAATTTTATTTATAAACATTTTTATTAGCGCATTATCCATGCTCATTTGATACAATTAAAGCTTTAAAAATGTGCCTCGCTTTATATGTGAGCTTTAATTGTACATTTATGTTTATTATAAGAGACAGAATAATTGCATGGCATGGCATCGCACGGCAAAGTAATAAATTTTATGTAATATAAAATTCAACAAGTTTTTATAAATAACTATTATTTGTGCGTTATTTGCTGGAGTTGTGTGTGTTCCACAAAAAAAAAGCGAAAGTCAGTTTCCATAAACGCTCGAAATGCGCAAGAACAAGATACTATTATTGGTCAGGCAACTGCAGCAGTATGACCGTGACCATGTACGAATTTCGCGATTACCGATCAGATGCGTTAAAAATGATGATGAACGACAATAAATGTGAAAGTCACGGAAAAAGCACCGACTTTGATAACAAAAAAAAAATTTGCAATAAAAATTAAATTAAATTACCATCGAAAAAAATGCGGACATTGATCCAACGTGAGCTGATTAAAAATAATAATTTTTAGCATTGAGTAACGTAAAAGAAGAAAATCCAGTACTTAGTTTGAGTTATGATCGTAACACGACACGGGTCAAGGTCGGTTATCTTTTCTACTTGTTCGAAATAGCAAAATATCAATTCCTGTACCAAATACGGAGTTACGACGAAAAAAAAAAAAATGACCGATTGTTTTTGTTTGTTTGCTTTTTTTGGCGTCTCGCGAGTCGCCATTCACTTTTGAGCGCGCGAAATGAACACATGTGAGTACATTACGTCAGCGTAGTTATTAACATTCCGTTCCATTACATGAACAATTGATATAACAATTATCAATTACTTTTAAGGGTCCTGACACCTATAAATAATTGGGTGGCCGTTTGTCATGCTTTGTTATACAATTTTGTGCGGTTTCAATTGAAATTGGGCAGTAGAAAGTTTTTTCAATTGTAAAGTTTAAGGAAATATTTTAGTAGTTGTTGATAATTTTTGAGCTGTAGTCTTTTCAGATTTTTGTTTCGAATTCGAATCAGTAGTCGTTAGTCAAGATTTTCTTTAGTTCGGTTTTAAAGTGGACAACATTTTCCATTTGGCGGATATTAGCTGGGAGTTTGTTAAAAAAGGTTAAGCCCTCGTGAAAAATACTATGCCGTGAGTAGTTTGTTCGGGATAGCGGGATTTGGAGTCCAGATCTTCATCGTGATCTCGATCAAGGAGAATTTGGTCGAAATTTTTAGCTTTTTTAGAGATTTCTGTGCTTTGATCTATTTTAGCTCAAAATTCAGTTAGAGGAGGCTTTGATAGCTCTATCGTCTCATGACGGCTTCAAAACCTGAAAAGTTTATTTATTTTTAGTAATTTTTCTTATTTCTTAATTTTCTTACGGTCTTTCTTTCTTATCGATTTTAACTTCTTAATTGCTAGTTTCTGACTATTTTCTCATTATGTAATCTAAATTTTAGAGGGACAACTAGCTCATGTAGAGACGTTAAGTCAATTTAACTTACATTTGACCTTGATACATAATTTCTTAAATTTCCCTCATTCTTTTTGTTTTTTGCTCAATTTCTTATCGAATCTAAATAATTTCAAAAAAAAAATACATAAATAATGTAAATTAATTGATAAAAATCAAAAAAAGCTCACTAGTAAATTCTTTTATTAATTTTGTGCGTCCTTACTTTTATAGAAATTACTAATTCTGACTAATAAAATAAATTATTGTTCTATCGACCACAATTAACTTAGGGAACATTTCACATTTAAACTAATATAATATGTATTTAACTTAAAATACGTTAAATATTTTCTAACACTAGCCCTTTTTCATATCTTCTTGCTTACAGTTTTCTGATGATTAGATTTTTCGCCTTGAATAGTTCCTTTGATATTTATTTCTGAAATCGAGCTGATTTTTGGTTAAATAGATTGTACAGGATTTTCATCGTATTGATGGTTTTCAGAATGGCTTGTGATATGTGGTCTTTGATGTTAGTAGTTAGTTGAGATTAAATCTCAGATACTTGACTTATCTCAGTCCTAATGTCATTTTCAAAATCGTTAGAAGGAAATTATCTAAGTTCCTCGTTTAATTAAAGACTCCATTTAGCTTTATTTTTCAATTTTGGTAGAGCTTGTGAATTATTTTATTTAAGGTTTAGGTTTAGTTTAGAAGAGTTAATTAAATTCTTAGGAGATCAATCTGACCCCTTAAAGAGTTAAAATGATACCTCAAGAGGTTAATTTAACTCCTTTAGAGGTTAGATTGATTCCTTCAAAGGAAGTCAAGTTAACCTCTTAAGGGATAAGGTTAACCTCTTTGGGATCAAATTAACCTCTTAAGAAAAAATTAAAACATGAACTCCTGAGATGTTAATCTGACTCATTTTTCGTCAATATTTTGCATCCTAAACTTGTCATCAGAAGGTCCCAAATGGTTATAAGAAGCTCAAAGTAATTTCGAAGCGTAATTTCGAGTATTCGAGTAATTTCGAGACTTACTCAGAGTAATTTCGTTAGTCTTATACGCCAAGCACTGGACTCTTTTTGATGCGATTTCGAGGTTTTTGAAAAGTTTTTTTTTTAATTTATGTTCTGAAAAATTTCATCGACACTTCAATGTCATCCCTTTCTTTACCAAAGTCCATCCAAAAATCGTTCAAGTACTCACCTTCTTTTCCAATTAATTTTTTAACAATTAACCTCATTTTGCATTCCAATCCATTACATTACATTACAGCAACCCACTAAACTAACCTGTTACCTGTCGAATGTCACTTTACCTGTTTTTTGCTACAAGGAAAGGTACCGCATAAACAAACCTTACATAAGGACAAGTGTAACGCGGTTTCAATAACTTGCGGTCAAATTCATTTTTTTGTTTTTTCAATCTCATGTCTAGTCGCTCCAGTTTCAAGTTTATTAAAATTTACGTTGGATTTTTACTTTCACTGAATTCAACAAAATTTTTTCACAATTAAAATGTTGATTATTTTTATCATTTATTCACTGTCTGCTGGTACCTACTTGCGGTTATTTTGTCATATTTCGAAAGTAAAAGGCACGGCGTTAACGGGACATTTTCAAGTCAATATCAAAAAAATGACAGAAAATATGAGATAATGAAGAAATTTCATATAAATAAACTTTCAGTTGTTTTCACACATTTTTTTGGTTTATTTTTTCGATAAATATTTTTCGAGTGTTTTTTTACAATAAAAAAAATGTTTCTACTACATGTACATATGTTCATAAATAATTAACTATATCAAACAAAAAAAAAGTTATAAATTACACTTAATTATGGCAGTTCAATTACTTGCGCGGTGCATGATTGTCACACAATGGTAAAAAGTTTGGTAATTGAAATTGGTTTAAAGCACCGTTTAATAACAAAAAGACACACGAAAAGTGATATTTTTTATAAAAAAAATGTACAAGAAATTAATTTAGAAATTTGCCAGCGGAATGAACTTTTGTTCGAGTGACGGACCAATGCAGCGTTTATTGTGATCGAGAAGTTGATTCGTTGGTATGGCGAGAATACGGAAATTCACTTCGGCGTCGGAAATAGTCTCAGTAAGTACTTTTTGTATACGATTCGTTATGACCCAGAGTTCTTCTTCGCCAAGGCGATTTGTGATGATTTTAACTCCACTCGCAAATTGCAAGGTTTCGTCGTTTTGGGATACGAGTCTGATATGGAACTTGTCATAAGGAGTGTTGATGTTCCAACAGGCGATTGCGATGGGATCCATTAAGCCAAAGTACATGTTTCCGTAACGATCCATGGCTTGAGCAGCACTTTGGGTACCGCGATCGCCAATTTCCTGGAAAATTTTGAGGTTAGGACGGTGCAAATTTGAAAAATGTTTTCGATTTGAATCCAAATTAATCAAAAAATTCAGATTCTTTAGATTTTTAAAATAAAAAGTACAAATTTTCATATTTTTATTTTGAAAAATTATTTTAAAAAAATTAAAAATTTAAAAAATTAAATTTAATTGATTTCCTCAAGGTTTGAACATGGATTTTGGTACTAAAAAATGAAAAAAAAATTGAATTTTTGGTCATGAGGAGTAAGAAATTGTGAAGTGAGGAGTACAAAAATGTAAAAATTCGTATTTGGTAGAATATTTTGAGAATCGTGGTTAATGAAAAAATCTTCCCGCAATAAAAAGTATGAAATTGTAAAAAAGAAATTAAAAAAATTAAGAAAATTGAGTTTTTGGTCATGAGGAGTAAGAAATTGTGAAGTGAGGAGTATAAAAATGTAAAATATTCTATTATTTGATAGAAAACTGCATTGAAACAAACTTTTATATCATGAAAAGTACAAAATTGTAAAAAGAGAGGTGCAAAATTTTAAAATTTTTAGTTTTGATGACAATGAGGAGTATAAAAATGTGAAATATTTTTTTAGTTTTTCTAAGAGTTTCCTAATATTTTTTTTAAATGATAAATTTTCACTAAAAATTTCAAGTAGTAAGAAAATTTTTAAATTTTATCAGATATTGAATTAAAAAAATCTGTTTCAAAAAAAATTTGGTAAAAAATTAAAAAAAAATATTCAAACGTTTTGTTTCGTTTTAGGTACTCGATACAAGAAATTTCTCAAAAAAATGTTAAGGAAAAAATCGAAAACATTTTTGATAATTGTATTGGCCTTAAAGATGGATTTTAGAGTAAAAAACAGGAAAACTTACCACAAAAGAACGTGGCTCATAATAATCAAAATATCCAGCGTTCTCCCATGCCGTGCGATTATTCAGCACCCACAACGGCACCGTCATCTCGTTCGTCGACGCCATCGGATGGAAGAACATCTGCTGCCCGCCAATCGTATTTTTCGGCGAAAGTGCCATGCCCACAATGCCATCCATCAAGTCGAACGTTTCGCCGGCAATGACAAACGTGCCCCACGTCGGATGCGGATAAAATAATTTATTTGCCGTGCGCCAAGAGCGTCGCGTACGCATATCATAAACAATCACGTGGTACGTGGTGACATCCGCAATGTAAACTTGCGTGTCACGACATTTCCCCGGTGGCGGATCGTGCACATTCACGATGGGCGTCACGAGAATCGACGTGTCTTGCAGCACGGAATACGGGAATTTGTAGCGATGAATGAGCTTGTCGTTGCGCAAATTGAAAATCAGCAATTGTGGCGGGCAGTACTGCTGATCGCCAATTCTACCAGTATCGAGCACGAAAAGTCTGCCGCATTCGTCGATCTGAGAAAAAAAATTATTTTAATGAATTACTGGTCACGTGACCTTCTTATGAATAATTTTACATCGTTTTACATTCGTCGTCGTCGTTACACAACACACACAAACTCCCGCGAGACACACCTTCAAAACAACTTTTCATTTCGTTCAGACGACAAAAAAAAATTAAAAGCCGGATCAATATTTTTTTTTTTAAATACTTACGGCAACTCGGAAAACGGAGGTAATTCCATCGCAATTGGCTCCGTGACTCTCTTGCCAAGCGTAACTGGGGTAAGCATGAAGCACGGATTCGTTCGTGGCGAAGGATGTCGAAACGACTCCTAAGGTAATTGGAACGCCTTCACCAAATCGTGGTATAGTGACAAATAATCGTGATCGTCCCGTATCTGAAACAAAAAATAAAAAATGTTGTCAAGTATGCGAGAAGGTTGTTTGTTCGCAGCGATCATGTCGCGACAGAATTAAATGTCAATTCCTTTAATTAAATGTTGGTCACTCTTTTGTGCTTAATTAATCATAAGCACAGGGGAACAAAATTCAACGGATATGGTGAGTTTGAAGTTATTGAAAGGCGGAAAATTGACAGAATTGTATAAGAATTTTTGCCTTTAATTTTTTATTTAATCTAAATCAATAAAAGGCAAAAGTTCTCATGAGTGGTTTTTGATATTTGGTCTAAATTTTAGTAATTTTTGACCTCTTATGAACTTTTATGTTCATTTAGTTTAATTTTAAAAGTCGATTTGTGCATTTAAAAATATTTAAAAAAAAATGATTTGAGCAAAATTCTGACAAATTAAAATTATTGGAAAATTTTGGCTTTATTTTTAAATTATTTTTACATAATTTGGTTTCAAAATTCTTTTTTAGCTACTAAAAAATTTAACAAAAATATTAAAAAAAAAACTAAAAAAAATTTAAAATAAAATTAAAAAGTTAATTTTAAATAATTTTAAATATTTAAATAAAAAAAATGAAACTAAGAAAAAAATTAAAAAATATTTTAAATTTTTTTTTTAAATTCATGAAACTATAAAAAAAGTTTAATTCGAAAAAAACTTCAGAAATTAAATTAAATATTTTTTTTAAATTCACGAATCATTATTTTGTTAACTATTGAATCTAAATTTCTATTAAATATGTCAGAAAACTCCTAAAATTAATTTAAATTTATTATTTTTTTTTGAAGACAATTTTTGTTTTTACCTAAACCTAAGTTTATTTAAAATGTTTTTAGATTTTCTTTTGAAAATTAAGAATTTTTAAAATTCTTTGAAATCCATTAAAAACTATTTTTATTTTTTTCTTAGACTTAAAAAAAAAAAATTCAACATTTTTAATCAATTTTAGATTTTTTTTTTGTATAAAAAAAATTTTCATGACATTTAACCTTTTTCCATTAATTACAAAAAAAATCATTTTCAAAAACTTCAATCTCCTTCAAATCATGCCCTCTCATTATAAGTCAATCACCGCACTGCCCTTTTTCAAAAATACTTCCTTGTTATTGTTATGCTTTACAATGTCTCGCAAAAAAAAAATCCATTGACCACTTAATTTTAAACTGAATTCCGTTCCCCTGTGGCTACCAACTTTTTGCTTCATATAACTTCACACGACTTTACTATTTTTTTTACATTGTTACATTCATTCACTAGTTATTTACTTCAACTATACATTACTTTGTAACCCTATAAATTAATGCAAGAAAAGTCTAGTGTGACCTTGATTCTCCGCTTTTATTTTTATACATTTATTTTTTTTATTTTGCTATTTGCTGTTTACTCACTCGATTATTTAATAACTTTTCATTCATTTCTTGTTTTTGAATTTTTGCAGGGCTGAAAATTTTAATTTGCTTAATTTTCAAATAATTAATTTAAAATAAATTTTATTAAATTACTTTTATAATAATAAAAATTTATTTAAATATTTTATAAAATTATTATTTTATTTGAGTTAAAAAAAATATTTTTTTAAATTAATTTAAATTATTTTTTTAATTAATGAATTAAAAAATTTAATTGAATTAATTAATTTAATTATTTTTTAAAATTCATAAATTAAAATAAAAACTCATAATAGATAGAAAAAATTAATAAATAATAAAAATTAAATAATAATAAATAAATGAAAAAAAAAAAATAATTAAATTAAATAAAATAAAAAAATCATATAAACAAGTCTAAATAATTTTTAATAAATTTTTAATAAATAAATTTTAAAAAAATTAATTAAGTTATTTAAAATTTATTTATTAAATTAATTAAATTAATTTAATAAAAATATTTAATAAATAAAAAATAAATAAATAATTAAATAAAAAATTATTAAAAACAAATTTTACTAAAAATAAATAAATAAAATAATAAAAAAATAAATAAATTTATGATAATTAAATATAAATTTATTAAATAAAAATATTTTTTAATTTTTTTTTTTATTTTAAAATATTTTCGGCCCTGTGTTTTTTTTTTGATCGACTTTCAATAATTACCGCACTTGTTTCATTACCACCATTCACTCCAAATAAAAAACAAAAATTTTACTCACCCGAATAATCAAGATCAATATCTAAGGGCGTACTAGCACCTTTCATATATTTCCCTTGGTAGATCGCGATTTGTCTGTGATCTGTCGTGGGAAAGACAAATTGCATCTCGTTCCATTGTGTGATGAGACCGAGTTGCGTCGTTGGATGTGCCGACTCATGGTACTGTCCGTAGCTGCATTTAATTAAAAAGCCTGCTAGCACCAGAAGAACTGTCGATCTCGTAATCATTTATGTGATTTTTCTTTTTATTTGGTGAGTAAAAATATTTTTTTTAACGACAACTTTGTTGTTACATTAAATTTATTATTATTTTATTTTTTTTTCTCACAAACAATTGAATTGAATTGTGACAGACAGATTCAATCAATGTTGGTATTTTCTTAGAATATTTCGCAAAATTTTGCTTTGATGATTTTTTTCGTTGTTGTTGTAACGTGCAATTTAATTTTGTTGCAATAAATTCTTCAAATTTAATTAAAATTTTTTACAACTTTATACGCGCACCGCACTTTTTGATCCAATTTTACCGTATATGGATTTTTTTAATACAACATTTAATTATATCATTTATTTAACAAAATAACGTACTGCACGCGTCTTATCTCGATAACGGCTGATGTGAGACTGCGGTTACGTTTCCGACCGTCGTCGTCGTTGGTAAATAATAAAAAATAACAATAATTGAATTAATGTCGTTTTCTAGCGACAACAACGCATCTTTCGCGGAATTGTTGATTTTTTTATGAATAAATTTCGTGTGTGACACATATGCCACGCGATTAATTTTTTCGGTTGGAATTTTGCAACTCGCGATTCGGTCGATAAAAAAACAAAAATAAAAAAAATTGAGCAAAAATTCACGAGACACTGTCGACAGGTAGACCGTCAATTGTTTAATGCGTGCAATGTAACAACTCTTAACGATATTATTATTTTATTTTATTTTCTTGTTGTTCGTCGCTCCGTCGTTGTGCACGTATTGAAATATAGTTCAGACTCTTTTTCGACCTAAACCAGTTCAGTTCGTTGCTTGTTGCTACACAAATCGTACGAAATAGGCAACGAGAGAGAGAGAAAAGGCAAAAAATAAACCAAGCATTAATTCTCTTTATTGTTAATTTTTTTTATAATTTTTTATTTTTATTAATGATATGTGTGTAGATGCGATGCAGCAGTTAAAGCTAAATAACTAGAGGAAAGAAAGAGTTACCAATGCACGTGATTGTGCGGCGGATCGTTATGCAATTATACAAGATCTCTGCTTTCATGTTGCACTCGATCGGAAATGCGCTAAAAATAAAATTAAATTGGAATTCTTTGAATGTTTTTTTTAAAAGTTTATTGGCACGTTTTGTTGGTGTGTAGAGCATTTCGTGCTGTTTGTTTTTACTGCGATCAGCTTTTGAAGGGTGCAGCATGAAATTTGATCGTTTTTTTAAGGAATTGAGTGATTTTTCAAGTTAGTTTTGAACAATTAGAAGGGTGTTAAGGATTAAATTACAGCCAATTTTGACAGTTTTAAGTCGAGTATTTGTTCAGTTAGTAGGAATTTTGATGACTTGCACCTTCGCGGAGCTTAAATTGAATTGTTGGAAGGATTTTAATAAGCGAAAAAAAATTAAATTAGACAAAATTAAGATGGTTTCAAGGTTGAGCTCATTAATAAAAATTTAAATTTTGTCACTTAAGTTTTTTTTAAAGAAGGCTTAAAATTTTTTTTATTTTTTTAGAGCAAAAATGTAAGAAATTAATTTTTTTTAATTAATTATTTTTTAAAATATTTATTTTTTTTCCATTGTTCAATTTTATAAAAAGCTCAAAAAAGAGAATAAAACTTAAAAAAAAAATTTATTTTGTTAAAAAAAAATTCACTTGAAAGCTTGAAAGAAAAAAAATAAATAAAATTATTGTTGGCTCAGTTTTAATTGTACAAAATACAAAATACTTAAGAGTACTTTTGCACTTCAATGTTATTTAATTTTAAAGAAGTAAATATTTAGATTTTTCAAGGTTCTCATGCTCTTGAATAGTTCAAATATAACCAAAATCTCGCTTTATTAATTTAAATTTAAAAATATTTTAATTATTTATTAATAAATTAATATTAATTTAATTTTATTTAATTTAATAAAATATTTAATTTAAATAATTTGAAAACTTGATTTTTTTAATAATTAAATTAAATTTAAAGTTATTAAAAAATTTAATTTTAAATTAAAAATTATTTTCCTCATAGTAAATATTTGTAAGATTCTAAAAATAAAAAAAAATATTTTTGAATTTTTTTATTGTAATTTTTTAACATTTTTAGACGTTAAACGATAATTCTTAACATTTATCTAATTTTACTTTAAATTATTTCCAAATTTGAACTCAGAAAAATCAAACAAAATCTCACCAAATAAATTTTTTTGAAAAAAATTAATTTAGGTCACGTGACTTAATTTTTTTTTTTACATTTCAATTGGAAACGTCTGATTTAAAGCCAATTTCTTTTGTTTTTTGTATGATTTTAACGTAAACAGTAATTTTTCTAAAAAGTGTCAAAAATATTTAAATTTTTAATTTAATTTTTGTTTTTCCATTTGATTTTTTTGGACAAAATCGAAGGGGTGGGGGCGACAAATAATGGATATATTAAATTTATTCACCTAAGTAAATAAAATAATAAAATTTTGGATGGCTTTTGAATTTAAAGAAACCAAAAAATATCATCGAAAATATTAATTTATTTTATTAAATTATTTTTATTTAGTGTTCTCCCTATATACATGTCGGCATGCATGCATGCAGCATATATGTCGACATGCATGCAGCCTAAAATTTACATGTCGACATGTAAAATATGAGAATAAAATTTTTTTTAAGAAAAAAAAATAAAATATTTTTACTATTTTTTTTTAGTAGCTTTTAAAGACCGTTACAATAAAAGTCAAATGTTTTGGGTTAAATAGCTTTTAAAAACATTACGACAAATTGAATTTTTTAAGATTTATCTTATTTTTGAACAAAAGTTTTGATATTTTAAAAAGAGTTTGACTACATTTTTCTATCAATAATGGAAAAGTTTCAATGAAAAAAAAAATGGAACTATAGTTTAACGAAAATAGATATTTTTCAGATTGGTTAAGCTACATAATGGTAAAAAATTACTTAGATTTTAAATATGTCTTAATGTGAAAATCGGTATTCGATATCACGATATGATAATTTTAAAATTATGAAAAACTAAAAAAAATAAAAAAATTAATAAATTATAATAAATAAATTATTAAAACTTTAAAAAACTGAAATTTGGACTATTGAAGTTTGTGAGTATGTTGCATACATGCAGCATGCATGTCGACATATATGCTGCATGCATGCATGGTTTTTTTACATGCAGCATGTGCCGAACACTATTTTTATTGCTGCTGTTTACAGTTCTTAAGTCTTCAAAAAATATTTTTTTTTATGATAAAGAATAAAAAGTCTTCAAAAAATGCATTTAAAGTTTATGATCTCCAATAAATTGTCAACTTTAATAAATTTAATATTTTCACATTTTAAAAAATCCATAAAAATATACTGAAATGAACAACTTAACATTCAAAGAATTTAACTTCATCATTTAAAAAAAATTGCAATAAAATCTCAAAAAATTGCAGATCAATCAATGAACATCAATTTAATCCATTTAAAGTAATAAAATATTCTCCCTTACTCAACAATTCCATTCCGGATGCCTCAAAAAAAACATCAAATTCATTGCAAAACCTTGCAAAAAAGACTCTTGCAAAACCACAATTCCTAAATGGAATTAATTAAATTTTTAAAACCTTCTGAATATGGTCACTCAGCCCTGATGTGTTTTTTCGAAAAATTATTTAAAAAATTTCTTAGTCATTCTCAATAAACACCTTTGGAGACCCATAGCAAAGCAAAGCAGTTACATTTCGATAAACAGCAAAAATTGCACACACCCACCTTTTAAAAGCAATTCCACAGCTAGAAATAATTTATCAATATGTTCGTTGCTCTATTATTAGTTGAACTATATTTTAACGCTGTAAAAATTTTACACAAAGGTAACGACTCGAAGGCATTTTTGCTACCGATAAACATAAATACTGTAATAAATACTTGTGGATTGTTTTTTGTTTGAAACAATTAGCTTTCGATTACGGGCGTTTTATTGAAATTTGTCAGCTGTTGACCGGAATAAAGTTGGCAGCTCAAGGAAATTCTTGACTTAAAAGCTCTTGAAATTTCCCACTGAGCGCGATTTTGCACGAAAAAAAAATTTTAAGGAGGTGAAACTCGTAACCTTGACTCCCAACAAATTTATTACTTAGATAAAAATCGAAAAAAAAACCATAAAATTTACAACTTTAATGAACTAATTTGATTCACTTTGTGATCTGATTCCGATTGCAATCTTTATTAACGGTGATTTTTTTTCGTTATTTTTTTTATTTTTATTTTCAGACATACAGCAACGACCCACTACCAGGTAGTAATAAAAAATTTCTCTCTTAAATATTCACGGAAAAAAAATAGAAAAAAATATTTTCGGTCAATATTTCAATGTTACCATACAACTTCATGCTCATGTATGACGCGCGACAAATAACAAAGTCAGTGTCTGTCGGGCGAGCAAAAAAAAATTCAGTATTGCAATTTTTTTCGTGAATTTTATTTTTTTTTTATGTTCGCTAGTAAGGTACATGCCACACTAAATATTTGTCGATTATTTTATTTTGTTTTTATTATTATATTATATATGTATATGCTGCGCGATTTATTATAAATTCAATCAACTGTGAAACAAAAATGCAATCAAATGCTTCGTATTTTATTGTTTTTTTTTTTGTACTTATAATTGAGTCTTTTGTTTGCTTTTAACTGTTGTTGCGTTTTTTCGATGTTATTGTCCGTTCTTTGTTGCTCGTCGTGCAACATATTTCCCGAAAAATATTTTTAAAAAATTAATCTGAACGAAAGTTTTTTGAATAAATAAAAATTTTTTTTTTCGCTTTGACGGGAAATTAAAATCGAGAATGTGTCTGGGAAGGTTAAAAACGAGTACAAAACGTGAGAGAGTCTTGCAACAATTAATTGACGCAACAACCAGTAACTTATATGTTAATTTAAAAACAATCAGATAGCCTCAGTGAAGCATACAGTCATAAAAAAAAATATAACAATATAAAGTTATTTAGAAATTCGCAAGTTTACAATTCAGGTCATCGTTTCTTGATTTTTTAACAAAATTTTAACTGGTAGTTACGTAATTTGAAAAAGATTCAGTAGTCATGTAGGGATGTTCTTTTCTCATACATTCTTTTGCATATCGAGACAATGAAAAGAAGCAAATCAAAAAACTCATATAAATATTTGCATTGAAATGTATCACGAAAGAGAAAGAGACTGTGTGCAATTGTATGAATAATTGAAAGCTCTTTACACATCGACTTTAACAAGATGATGTCACAACTTTTGCATATCAGACGCAAAAGTATGCCAAACAGATAGAGGTGAAAAGAAGAGCAATCATGAGGGTGACTGGATTTAGTAAATTTGAAGCCCAGTGGGTAATTTGGGACTTTTTTAGACTCTTTAATGGTCCTAAGGGGTCTTGGGGTCTTAACTGAAAGCCTTTCAAAATTTTATAGTTATTCTACACTTAAAATAAGTTAGGGTAATATTTTAAAATTTGTATTGGGGCAAAATTTCAAAATTTGTATTGGGGCAATATATCAGAATGTTCGTTGGGGCGATTTCGTTGGAAAATTAAGAGTTTGTATTGAGGTAAAACTTGGGAATGTATTTTGGGACAGAATCTATGAATATGCATTGGGAGAAAATCTTTAAATGTGCATTGGGGTATAAATATAGATTGTGTATTGGGACAAATTTTTGTTATGTATATTGAGGCATTAAAATTTGATCAGAATGCACATTTAAAAATTTTTCCCCTATGCAAATTATTAATATTTGTCCGAATTCACATTCTGAACTTATATGAACTTATTACTATTAAACATTCTTAAGTTTCGTTGCGATCCATTTTCTTAACTTTGCCCCAATGCAAATTTTCAAACTCAAGCCCAATAAAAATTCTAAAATATTTTCCCAATTCACATTTTAAACTTATGCCTTAATAAAAATTGTCAAATTTCACCGAAATCCATATTTTAACATTTGCCCTAATGCACATTTTCAAATTCAAGCCCAATAAAAATTTTAAAATCTTGCCCCAAAGCACAATTTTTGTTGGTTAGTATCTAATCTTATTATTTTTTTTTGTCTTTTAGATATTTTAGTTTGCATGAATTGCATGAATGAATGACTTATCTAGTTGCATAGATGCATAAAAAAATGTTCATCCTCTCTTCCTCGATACAAAAGAAGGAGAGACAGAAAGGTTGAAAGCTAATCTAGAGTGAATTGTTATGCGTTTATTATTCACTTTGAAATGTTCTTCATTTGATATGTGTTTGTATCTAGATTTCAAGAGGTTTTCATTCTCTCATATACACAAATTCGTGCCAAGCTATCATAGTACTTTTTACACGAGTCAAAAGCAGAGAATCTAATATAACACAAAGGAAATTGGAATTCCTTTTTGTTGGAAATTCAACATTTCCACACAGTTGTGATGAAGAATGATGTACACAAATATTTACATGTGTCTGTGTGTATATTAGAAAAGTTTTCATCTCTAAGTGGTTCAAGGATAATGAACGAAAGAGCCGAAGCGCATTCATTCCTGCTACCGTTAACACTCATCAATCTGATTTTCTAACATTTTGAACACAAAACTTGAACGACATCACTTTTCGAAATGGAAATAAATAATAGCCCACTTGAGATTTCGTTTGACACGTATTCATTCAATATTTGTCCCAGGAATCGAAGTGTAATCCTGTTTAACAAATCAAATAAATTCATTGCACTCCACAAACACTTTTCGCCACACACACCAACAAACCGACAATCATTCATTGAATTTGATGAAGGATGCCTCTCGTTCAAACATGAATTGAAAATTAATGTTGACACAGGTATATTTAACAAACATTTATTGATGTCATTACCACAGTTATTAATAATTTTCTGTTAAGTATTTAACTTACTTTTACCGCATTTTTTTGTTTTTACATACATGAAACCGCATTAACACATGAAATGGAGAAAAAATTAATAAATCTCCTCAAATAAAAAATACACATCAAAAAAATGATCCAGTTATTAATTTTTTATGAGCTAACCACGCAGTGCGTTTGTTCGTTCGTTCGTTTTGTGGCTCGGTTATTAAATCCCGCATTTTTTGTGCAAATTTATTTCATTTTTAATTTTATGTTTTACCGAAAAAGTGCGCAGATGTATTGAATGGAGCACTCTAAAGTCTGGCCACACACAGAATGTCTAATGAAGAAAAAAAAGTTAAATATTTAAAATTAGTCTGGATTGGAGGAAATGTTGATAAAAAAAAATATGTGAAAATAAGCAAATACAGGGGATTTTAATAAATTTAATCTGGAATCATGTACATAATTGGAAAGAGGAAATAAGGATTGACTTTTTATCGTGAGTCCATGGATCAGAATACTTATTAATGCAATTTGAGATCGAAGGTAAAAAATATCAATTCCAAGCTTTTCATTAAGAATTAACGAGTTTAAGAGTTTTTGTCATTGAAAGGCTGCAGCCTCAGGCTCCGAGATTTCTGTAGAAAAAAATTCTATAAAATTGACTCCAAAAATTGTTGAAAAAGATTTAATAGCCTCAGGTCCTATTGCCAAAAAATCCGCTTGTCGTCGAAGTGCAGAAGATGGAGCACTGGCTGCAGGAGCACATCCAACCCATTGAAGGAAAAAAAAGCTTTCTCAGTTGTTGTTGTTGTATTTTTTTCCATCGTTTAGATGATATGTTACTTTTTCATGTTCTTAATTTGGGCTAGTTTACTATATTTAAATGTTTTTAATCACATAATATTTTGCTCTTTTTTTAAATTGATTCAATGTTAGTTCACTAATATCACAGGTTTTTGATAATTCGTTGTATAATGCTGATCCCTTGTAAAATACTGAATTGTTTAGCAGCCTATTTGATGGTCTTAGTTGATTGTTTCTTCTCAAAAGGTAAGGCTGAACGTCTCCAACATGTGATATGTTTACTCTTAGGTAATTGAGCAAGAGACCTTTAACACATTTATAAGGAAAAGCACATTAAAGTTTATTCTCTATTTGACTCTCAATAATTCAGTTTGTTGTAACATATCACAGATTCTAGCATACCGATTTAATTCAGTCAGTGATCTTAAAGCTTGGTTTTGCACTTTTTGTAATTCTTTCAAATCAGTCTCGTTGTTCAAAATCAAAATTGAGCTACAATAGTATATGCACGACCCAACCATAGATTTATAAAGCATATCTTGTTTCTCTATCGATCAGTGAACGCAGAGAAATATGTCTTAGATTTTAATAAGTTCTCACTCAGCTTTCTTAGAAAACCTCAAAGGTTTTCTAAAAGAGCTTACCAAATTTTAAGCACGATTGGAGTCAGAAAAGTTTTTCGTGATTTTGAGCCTTGAGCCTACGACCTGGAGCTCGACAGCTCGATACGCTAACCACTGAACTAAGCTGATTCCATGATGACTTTCAAAATTTAAAAGCCACAGCTTTCCACGATTTTATAAATTATATAAGAAATTGTGGCTCCATCAAATTTTTATAAGTTTTTCTCATCCAGCTTGACGTTCTAGTGCCTAGGTATGTTAAAATCCTTTAATTAAAAAAAATCATTAAATTTTTGTTATATATTGAAAAAATTCTTACCTCCTCTGTTTGACCTACCCGTAAATTTGCCAGTTTTGTCAAAAATCTACTTACCAAAACATTCGTGCTAATTATGGAAATGAAAACTAATCTTCTTATCACCAAAATTTTACATTTAACTAAATTTATTTAATCACTCACTCAACTCATGTTATCATTAATAATACTATTTATGTAAGCAAAGTAGCATAACATTCCATATTCATGAATGTCTTTCGCACAAACATTTTCACATCATCAGCATCTTCTCGCTACTCGTACCAAAGTGAAATTCTAAATGCTACGATAATGACCACCAAACGTCAAATAAATAATAATCATCTCATTAAAATAAAACGATAACACAACAAACATCTAGTTTCAACGAAAGAGTAACGAGAGAGAGCGAGAATATCGGATTTCGATCGCATAATATCAAATATATGAATAGAAATATTTAGAGGTAACCTACTAACCACATTAAACATTAGGGATTTTATGTCTGATATTTTATTTAGGGGTTTCATTAAATTAATAATAACAACACAAAAACGTGTATCGGCTCATGATTCATAAAATCGAAGCTTTATCGTGATTTGTTCAGCCGCACATAGGCAGGCAGACACAAAAGAGAGATAATAACATAATAGAAAAATAAATAATTGGATTAAGTAATAATAATAATAGCAGCAGCTGATACAATTGTAGGAAAACTTCGATTTTTTTTACGTATTTTTAACCTGAAAAGCAATTATCACGTCATAAACGACAAAGCTCACTGAATATTTCTAATTGCAAAATTGTTCAATAATGGATATTTTTGTTAATATGTTGGTGGTATCATTATTATTGATTACAACTTGCGTGGTTGCAAAAGTGACTAATTAAAACTAATGGAGGGAGAATCGTGTAAAAGAGATCGGTTAATTACGCTTATCAGTAGGGAAAATTTTAAACTTTATAGAGTGCAAATTAAGTTTTAACTGTTTGGTAAAGTGTTCAAATTATCACAAGGTAAGTTCTTGAAAAAATTAAGACACGATTGTTGCGCTTTTTAAATTTTTAGGATATTGAGTCGTCAAGCTGACAGTTTCTAATGAGGTTGAGGGTCAAAAATTAGTAAGGTATTGATTTCAAGGATCAAGAGGAGAAGTCTGGTAAGTAAAATTAAGCTATTAGACTCAATCTAATATATTTTTTCTATTTCAGGTCAACTAATTAGATCTATTGAGGTTTTGCACTACAAGTTTAGATGACCGTTCAACGAACTTGAGACCATTATACGAGTCAAGTTAAATATTTTTGGCGCACTTTGGCTGTTTATCGTTTTATTATGTTTCGTTTCATGTCTAAATGTCGATCAACTTAACAAAAATCACAAATGTCTTTACAACTGCTTATTTAACTTCGTCTTACAGGAATCAACAAAGAGCGAAGGATTATGAACTATGGTATTAAATTTAAGCAAGAAGAGCTGAAATAAAATTTAGAGCCTCCATTTGGGATGGTAGATTAAAAACTATGACCTTCACTATCTTAAGAAGCTTACCTTTTCAAATTATAATGTAAAGAGGACTCTTTTTAATCATCCTTAGATGCAGAAAGTTCGACGCCCTCCCGATAATTGCCAGTTTTTTGAAGGAGAACCGAAAAATTATTTTAATGTCGTCCTTTAAAAATTTTATTTGTCCCTGTCGTTTCACTAGACCAAGTGTGCCATAAGCAATAGGTCAAATTTGATGTAAAACAACCTAAATTAAGAGTATACAAAAGGATTCTTTTAAGAGCGCAGTGTAAGCCACTACTTACCTATCTAATTCCTAAAACTATTGGAATTTCTTTGAATCCATTTCAACATCTTTGATCAGTTAGTTGATTTCTTTGTAACAAACGCTTTAGCAAATCTAATGGATATTTTAATTGAAAACAACACTCAAATCTCGTTTCATGCCCTTAGATTTTCTTCACCTACAAAAGGATGAATTATTTCTCTTATTCCAGTATTAAAAAACTCACCTGCTGTAACTCTTCTATCAACTACTGACTGACTGATAAATCACTCATAAATTTATTGCCAATAACATTCCGCACTTTGACTTGACACAATTTTTCATCACGATATATTATGATTGTCACATACTTGTCGTTCGACTCAATTACTTTCTCGCATGAACGATTGCACGCAAATGTTCACCCAATTCATCATAATATAATCTCTCTCTTATTCCATCTATCCATATATGGTCTATTAGAAGAGCATTTTTCTTACATAATTTCACCGACAATCAACATAAGAAACCCAATTTAACAAAGCAATTGTAAAAAAATAACACAATAGAGCAAAAAACGCAGATAACTTAATCGGTAATCGTAGCTACCTACCTAGTTACTTATGCAATTTGGAATTCAATTTGCCATGTCGGTCGGTTCGAAATCTGTTACATGCGTCGTCGTCCATCATAGTCAGTTGCTCTCAATCTGTGTCTCTGAGTTTATCTGTGAACTTTTTTCTTTCTTTCTTTGCAGATTAACAACTTTTCTGAGCAAATATTAACTAACTTCAATTATATATTTTCCGTACTTTCTTTCTATAATGTTGCAAGAATCAACAGACGATGTTACAAACAGAAAGAGAGAGACAGACTTTTCTCATTTTGAAAAACTAATAAGTAGAATAAATCATCTTTAATTAGTTTTTAATGACTTAAACATGAGCTTTGCTTTGGCATCTTATGACTCTTCCCTTCACACGTTGTTTTTTGCAGAAAATAACTTATGCAGAGGGAAAAAAATTGAAGAAACATATTTTGAGAGTAAATAATACAGAAATATTTAACTAATAATTTTCTGGAAAAATGTCTCAAAAGTCGTGTTTCGAACCCTCATCTGCAACGAAATAATAATTAATGTATGTAAAATAGGGTTTTATAAAAGGCTTAGCTGTGTCGTAATAATTAAAATTCAAACTATCATCTGGTGTTACAATGTCTGTGTAAATAAATATTAAGATTAGATCATGTTATGTAAATTTTTATCGTCTGTCAGTCAATTTCTCACACGTTTTAGCATAAAATAATGGCACGCTTTAACATTGGATATGGAGGAGGAGGAACGTATGTCTTGTAAGTAAAAGTTTTCGATTTAATTACAAATAATCATTAGATCTTTGTGCGATTGAGCCGCAACTTATGAGGGCGTTTCACTTCGCCTATTAGTGAACGCATAGTCATCATCATCATTATTATCACCTCTACTGCTACTTACTAATTCGTTTCGTTTGATCTCATAATTTTTGCAAAAAAAAAAAGTTTTTATTTTCATTTCCACACACTTATCAGATGTGAAATGAGTGGGAAATGTCTGTTACATGTGGCATGTCACACAGATTGTGTCGGCTGCTAGACAGATATTTAATGTGAAAGTAAATGAAATGATGAAGGGATGTTATCATTATGACAATTTATGAGCGAGTTCATTGGATTTTATGGATAAACGCGTCTGTGACCTTTGCTGTCAGACATTAGTTGCTAAAGCTCAAGGTTTTTGCGTTTTATCTAATTTCTGTCCTGAACTTTAAAACTTGAACTTGAAGTATTGAATCAGGTTTTCTCGAATAAAAGGTGAATAACACGCTCAAATACAAATCAAATCATAAAAGAACTTGAAGGTAAGGATTGTGACTTAGAAAGACTACAATCAAAGTATCTCAAGAAGCATATCAGAAAATTTCAGCATTTCATCGAAAAATAAATGGCATGAGATTTTTTGATGGTTTTGTATTAGTTAGGCCTAAGGTAGTCCAAAAAACCCAAATTTAAAATTATAGAACGAACCGAAGTATTTCTATGCATTTTTAGTAAGATCTGGTATGTCAAAGAGGTACTATAATATACCCAAATGAACTAAAAATGTCTAAAATCCATTTGGTTCGTTCTAGAATTTTAAATTTAGGTTTTTTCGAATATTTTAAGACGAACTAACGAAAAACCATCAAAAAATCTCATGCCATTTATTTTTTAATGAAATGCTGATATCAAGTTATGTGACGAGCCCATCGACTGACCCGAGAGAATTTTTAGAGAACTTGAAAATGTATATGAAATCCAATTTTTCGTCGCACTAAATGACTAAACACAGAACATAGAATACAAAAAAAATCATCTGTAAAAAATGGATCCATCGAAAAAGTAAAAGTAAGGAGTACAAAACAAATATAAAACTTAAACCAAAATAAACTTAAACCATCGATTAAGTCGTAAAAACCTTCAGATGACCTAAAACTTTAGCTGAAGTAAATTCATCAGTAGTTCAAGAATTTAAGCGTTTGACGGATCTAACTTTCCATTATAATACGTACAACTTCCCATTTAACGAAGTTGCTATATAACGAATCCTTATTTAGCGAAAAACATCGTTGCTATAACGAATTTTACGATTTGAGCAGGATTAGATACCCAAAATGTGCATTGGGACGATAGTAATTAATGTTAATTGGGGTAAAAATTTCAAAATGTCAACTGGGCGAAATTTTTGAATGTGTATTGGGTAAAAATTTTCAATTATGCATTGGGGGAAAATTTTAAATGTGCATCGGGTCAAAGTTTTTAAATGCGCTTTGGGTCAAAAATGTTGAATGTGCATTGGGATGAAAAATCCAGTTGTATAATGGGTTATTTTTGAAATTCGCTATACAGCAACGATGTTGCTATATAACGAATTTCGTGAACACAAACCAATTCGTTAAATAGGAAGTTGTACGTACAACACGTATTATAAATTGAAACTTTTGGGGACATTTTTATAAAAAAGCTTTTTGGGTTTATTTCAGTTACTTTTTTGCAGAAGAGTTCATTAGAAGGCTATCTGACATGAACTATTAAAGCTATTTGGTCAACTCAAAATCATCTGCAAAAGTAAGTCTCTGAAATAAGACCCAAAAACTTTTTTTTGAAAGATCCAGTCCCCAAAAAGTTCAATCTACTATACGTGTTTTGTTTTAATGAAATTTTAGATCTGCGAGATGCTTAATTCTAAAGCTACTGTTGAATATTTTCGAGCAATTTACGTCTTACTTTCTCATTTGGTAAATTCCTTTAAAAGCCTTCAACGTTTAAAATTTCAATTCCTTCCTCAAAGCCATTGTTTATTTCAAATAGCGTGCAAAATCTTAACATCTAAGCCAGACATGTAGTAAAAGCTCTTTAAAGAGAAATCATCACCCTCATAGAGAATCGCAAGGAAAAAAACAAGCACGAGAAAGAAAACTGGAAGAAAAAAAAATAATAATGCTGTTGAAAAACTTGTTGATTTGCGGTACAATAGAATCCACTTCTCCTCGCACGCATACATACCTTTCGCTTACACGTACCTTCCAACTGCCTGATACTATTTGCTTGTGTATAAAATAGCAGTTATTGTTAGATGTGGTAATAAATTAGGTGATTTGCCTTTAATCTTTTGATCTTTGGGGATTAAGTTGAGTATTTTAATGTCTTCGTCGTTGTCGTCTGTGTTTCCACAATGGTTGGAAAATTTATTTAGTTGGCTAGCAATTTTTTTTTTGTCAAAGGTGAAAACCCGATATTGTTTGTCATAAAGAAGTTTCAACGTTGTTTGCTCAAAAAAGAGGCCAATTAATGTTCTTGCTACGTTGGAGTGTCATCGACATGAACAAAAAAAAAGCTTTTTTGTTGGATTTTTTCAAATGTAAATTCAAAAAGTGCATTTTTTTCTTGTCAGAAGCACTTTTTCGTATAATTAACGTTGTCGTTGTAATAAAAAAAAAATCATCAAAAAGGACCATTTTACAACCAAGAATGGCTCTTGTACAAGCAAAAAAGAAGATCTTCACTATTTGCTGAAATAACAAACAAACAAACAAACAGCGGAGCAGCACAGACGACAACATAAGGATCGCGCTTGAAATGAACAAATACTTGAAAAAATGCTCTGTGCAATTCTTCGTCTCTTCTCCCGTTACAGAATGGCATAAAAAAAAACAAATTTGTACAGATGCGAGATAAGTCGTTGTGTAAAAAACGAGCCTGAATGTAATTATCACAAGTGTCTGTTATGTTCACACAACCGTGAATTAATAAATATATAAATAAGCACTTTAATTGAAATCATTTTTGCATGAAATGAAATTCAAACTTTTCTGCTAGCAAACAAACAAACAAGCAGCCAGAGACAAATGAAAACGAAAAAAAAGGAGAACAAGATTCCTGCAGTGAATATTATTCAAAAGGGAAAAGTGCGCGCGGAGTATGGAGCCGCCGAATGACATGAAATATCTCAATTAAATATCCGTCCATCAGATTTTCGGCTGTCGACAATTAGCTTCAACGTTCTGTAAAAGGAGAAAAGTTTCATCTCCCAAAAAAAAATTTTATCTTCATCTGAAATATGGAGAATAAATTGGTTTTAAAACTACGACAAAACGAAGAAGACAATTGGATTGCTGTTTTGTCATGGAAATGTGCTGCTTGACGATCTCCGCATAGTTTAAATGAGAGAAATTAATTTTAAATTATATATTTTTTTCATCATGTGATAATTTTTCCTTATTTTATTTAAATTTGAAACTTTAATTATGGTGATGACCTTGAAAAAAATTACAAAGTCAGGGAAAAATTAAAAAGTTTTTCTTAAAAAGAAATTCAGGAAATAAATTAAAATTAAAATTAAAATTAAAATTAAAATTAAAATTAAAATTAAAATTAAAATTAAAATTAAAATTAAAATTAAAATTAAAAAAATTAAAATTAAAATTAAAATTAAAATTAAAATTAAAATTAAAATTAAAATTAAAATTAAAATTAAAATTAAAATTAAAATTAAAATTAAAATTAAAATTAAAATTAAAATTAAAATTAAAATTAAAATTAAAATTAAAATTAAAATTAAAATTAAAATTAAAATTAAAATTAAAATTAAAATTAAAATTAAAATTAAAATTAAAATTAAAATTAAAATTAAAATTAAAATTAAAATTAAAATTAAAATTAAAATTAAAATTAAAATTAAAATTAAAATTAAAATTAAAATTAAAATTAATAAATTAAAATTAATAAATTAAAATTAATAAATTAAAATTAATAAATTAAAATTAATAAATTAAAATTAATAAATTAAAATTAAAATAAAATTAAAATTAATAAATTAAAATTAATAAATTAAAATTAATAAATTAATAATTAATAAATTAAAATTAATAATTAAAATTAATAAATTAAAATTAAAAATTAAAATTAATAAATTAAAATTAATAAATTAAAATTAATAAATTAAAATTAATAAATTAAAATTAATAAATTAAAATTAATAAATTAAAATTAATAAATTAAAATTAATAAATTAAAATTAATAAATTAAAATTAATAAATTAAAATTAATAAATTAAAATTAATAAATTAAAATTAATAAATTAAAATTAATAAATTAAAATTAATAAATTAAAATTAATAAATTAAAATTAATTAATTAAAATTAATAAATTAAAATTAATGAATTAAAATTAATAAATTAAAATTAATAAATTAAAATTAATAAATTAAAATTAATAAATTAAAATTAATAAATTAAAATTAATAAATTAAAATTAATAAATTAAAATTAATAAATTAAAATTAATAAATTAAAATTAATAAATTAAAATTAATAAATTAAAATTAATAAATTAAAATTAATAAATTAAAATTAATACATTAAAATTAATAAATTAAAATTAAAATTAAAAAAATTAAAAAATAAAATTAAAATTTAATTAATAAATTAAAATTAATAAATTAAAATTAATAAATTAAAATTAATAAATTTATTAATAAAAAAATTGGATCTACTAAAATTAAAATTTTATTTTATTGGAAAGTTAAGTTAAAAAAAATTTAAAGAAAAAAAAAAATAAAATTATATTATTTTTTTCAGAGTTAGCTTTTATTCTACTAAAAAATTAATAAAAAATAAAAAAATTTTAATGTTAATAATTTAACAAAATAAATTAATTATTTTAAAATCTTTAGCCTTCAAAAAAAAATCTAAAGATTCGGAACTTTGCCAGAATTTTAAGCCATTTTTATCAATAGACGCTCCTTCAGCGTACGACAAAGCTCAGCTTATATTCACTCACTTCCCCCACATTGAAGACATTGTTCAAAGTAAAATTTTAATTAAATCGCAATATTATGTTGTTGTTCACAAACTTGCTTTTGCCAACCACCTATATCATCTATTAAAATTGCTCTCTTTGTGCTCGTATAGTCCACGCACAGACACACACCGAGCCGAGCGAGATAGATAGAAAATTCTGTATTATTATTATTAAATTAGAATATTCATGAGTAAAAGACTAAAGTAAAGCATATAGTAGTACCGCATCAACAAAACACTCACTTTTTGTTTATGTGTGCGTAGATTTTATTGTGGATGGAAGGATTTTTAATGCAAAGGCATACATTATTATTACCATCACCCTTCCACATGTATTTCGAACAGCGACAACGACGCCGACGACGAACACGACGACGAGAGAGGATGAATTTTATGCAAATTTTACAAACAAACCGCACTATAGAACATTTTCTTTTCCGCTCTTCCTTTCCTTTTTCCTACTGCGAAACTTATGGTTGGAATTCTTAACTCGAACATATTAGAGGCGATGTCGTAGACGCTTGTTTTGTCTATATTCTATGTATTAATAATGATGATGATGCCGATGATGATGACGATAAAGAAAAAGGTTTTAAATTAAATCGACGAAAAGACGAGTTTAGAAGTGTGAAAATTTTTGCTTGCTTATGCTTTCATTATTATTATTGCTCTGCTCATTTTTCGCGATTAATTAGGAATTCCAAAGATGATTAACTCTCGCGTGAAAAATGACGACAAATTCCGTGAGAAATTTTGAATTAATGAGTGACAAGTGAATTTTTGTACTTTTTGGTGACAAATTGGAGCGATATTTTAAATTTTTTAACAGGAACTTGTTAAAAGTTGATTAATTTAATAGGTCAGTGGAACAATTTTTGACATATTTTAACAAAATTATTAAAATTAAGCATTTTTTTAATATAAAATTTTTAGCTTCAAAAAATGGTCTTTACAATTTTTCTATTCTATTTTTTTTATTTCTGTGAAATTAATTTCTTTCTTAATTAATTAATTTCTGTTTTGGTAAAAAATAAAATACAAAAATTATTTATAATTTTTTTAATAAATATTTCATTTTTTTTTAGAAAAACTCACATAAATTTAAAAAAAATTAATAAAAAAATTTGATAATCAATAATTAATGAATAAAAAAAATATTTTTTTGAAATATTAATTAAATTAATAATTAAATTAATTTTTAGTTAATTTAATAAATATTTTTAAAAAATATAAATTTTTTAATAAACCGATTTTTTTAATTTTTTTTTTTTTTGTATGATTTTTCAATAAAATCTATGTATCTAATTTTTTTCGAAAAAAATATTTAAATAAATTTTTTTTCTATTAATTTTTAGATAATCAAAAGATTGAATTTTTTAAAAAGTTTTTTAGAGAGATAGTTTAAATTTTTTTTCTAGATTTTTAAGAAATTTTTATAAAATTTTTACCATTAAATTTTTATTTTTAACTTTAAATCAATGTTTTGACTCAAAACTAATAAAATCACAAGCAAACGCCTGGTACTTTGTAAAATTTTCATTTTCATCAAAACCAACAAAACTGCATGCAAATGTAACGCAAACACACACAAAACAACCAAATTAGTTCTAAATGTGTTAAAATTTAACATCGCATGCTCGACACAAAGCTCTACAAACACACAGAGAGAGATGCAAATGCCATGGACCAAAAATTGTTGCTCACATGTGTTTTGTAAACACTTGAAATTAATTTGTAAATTCTCCTCGTAACTTCTCAATTTAGTTGATTGCAAGTGTTAACTTTGTCTTTTGTCACTCCGTCTCTCTTCACATGCGATTTAACGAGTTACGAGAGGACACGACATCAATTGATTCCGTGAGTTTATTATAAAATATTTCGTGCTTAATTACTCGAACGATTGCACACTCATTAAATTTCATTGTTCGGCAAGTGAGAGAAGATGCAAGTGCGAGAAAAATAAATCGGTCTTGTATTGCTTTCACACTTGGCCACCACCAGCATCAGCAATAATCGCTCATATCATTTCCGATCACATATCAGTAATTTATAACAATTACAGTGTGTGGCATGTGAGAGACGAGAACCCTTAATCTCGTTTACTTTGCTTGTGAACATCCCCCTGCTTTTCTCCGATCGAGCGAACGACAACAGCAAAAAAAATGTAATGCTTTTGTATCGTTCCTGATTGCTGTTGTAAACTTTTCACATTTAATATGAGTGTGTTTTCAATACAAACTACTACTCGGTAAGCATGGCATGGCATAACAGGTGCTTATCTTCTCTGGTTGTTGCATCATATATCTCGTGAGCTCGTGACGGAACTAGGGGGTTGTTTGCCGGCGAGAAAAGCAATAAAACACAATTCGAGTCACCAAAACTGCATTTTTCGAAAGATATCTCTTACTTTTTGGACTTAGTTTTGGGTTTGTTTGTGCCCCCAGGTCGCTTTACTGCACTTAATTCGGTCACAAAAGCACATACTCACACACACGTGAGGCACTAGACACGTATTAAATGGTGAATAAAATTGCAATTTAGTCTAAACTCTTAAACACTGTGGGTGATGTTGCTGCTTCATTTCATTGCAAGCAGCAGAGAGAACGGCATATAGACAACAAAACACCTTTTACGGTTTCATATTTCTTTCATTGAGCTTTTTGTAGGTGTGCAGTGTGTTGCTGCTGTTGAGCATCTCGGACATAAAATAGAGCTATTTACGATGTTACCATTTTAACACTTTTGCTTTGAACTTTTACATGACGAGAGAATACAACACTTTACGTCTATTTTTATAGGTTTAGTGCGATTTAAGAGTTGGAAAAAGTTAAATTTTAGCGGACAGGTGAATGGAAGCGCTTTTTAATTGAAATTTAACTAAAAATAGATTTAGAAGAGCTGAAAATATTTTTGAGAGTCTCTCAGAAGAGCTAAGAGTATTTTTGAGACTTTGAGAAGAGCAAACTTACTCTAAGGGGAGCAAAGAGTATTTCTGAGAGACTTTGAGAAGAGCAAACTTACTCTAAGGGGAGCAAAGAGTATTTCTGAGAGACTTTGAGAAGAGCAAACTTACTCTGAGAAGAGCACAGATTATTTTTGAGAGACTTTGAGAAGAGCAAACTTACTCTAAGGGGAGCAAAGAGTATTTCTGAGAGACTTTGAGAAGAGCAAACTTACTCCAAGAATAGCAAAAAGTATTTTTGAGAGACTTTGAAAAGAGCAAACTTACTCTAAGGGGAGCAAAGAGTATTTCTGAGAGACTTTGAGAAGAGCAAACTTACTCTAAGGGGAGCAAAGAGTATTTCTGAGAGACTTTGAGAAGAGCAAACTTACTCCAAGAAGAGCAAAAAGTATTTTTGAGAGACTTTGAGAAGAGCAAACTTACTCTGAGAAGAGCAAAGAGTATTTTTGAGAGACTCCGAAAAGAGCTAAAGGAAATTTTTACAAACTTTGAAAGCTAATAAAGCAAAAACTAACCCAGACAGACCTCCAAACCTCTCAAAACGACAATTTTCTGCTAAAACATCCTTAAATGTGGTTAAAAATTTGATTTTTACCGCATATGCTCCCTCACTCTTAAATATTAAAAGAAATCGTTGCACCATTCAATACCGAAAAACGAAGAAAGTTTCATTAAAAACTATTCACTTGATTATCCTCCTTTTATTCTTGATTTTATTTAATGCTTTAAATCAACAGAACACCTGAAAACGAGCAAATAAAACTTTGCTGCAGGCGTCTGTTTTTTTAATTGCTTTACAAAAAACCCTATCTTATTTGTGTAAATAACTCACCTGAACTGGAGAAAAGTGTTTGCCATAGAAAATAGTGTGTGTGTGCTTTGTTCAAATAAAAGCAGAAAATAAAATAAATAACTATTGAACACCGTTCCAATATCGACCAGACTTGACCAAAAGCAAAGAAAAAAAAATAAAAACGGAAAACGTTCACCTTCAATTTATATGAAGAGCTGCTCTTATCATACAGGTCATTTATTTTCATTCAAGCTACTACTTGTCAGATTGCGTTTTTTTCTTTATTTACCTTGGATTGAGTAATATTGATATGATTAGAAATAGAGACAATAAAAGTCTCCGTTGTTGACCTAAAATGAAGTTTTTGGTCAAGAAATTGAATCAAAAATCAATTTTCTTCTTGTCATGTGGTTGGCTGCATCGCTTGTTGCCGTTTTTCCTATTCGTCTTAATAGTAATCAAGATGATGGAAGACGTCGAGTATACTGCGACGGCGTCTCGTTCAAACATAAAATTAAATATTTATTTCTAATTTATATTAATGACGACATAATGCATAAATTTTGTGAATATGGATGTCGTCGTGTGAGAAGAAGAAGACGAAGGAGTGTCTTGATGGATCTAATCAATATAGATGGAAACATTTTATGTCATTGCAGAACCCTCAAAACCATTTTTCAGATTCTCTCAAAGCACGACGATAATTTAACGATAAAATGGACATTTGAGCAATTTCTTAGACAAAAGCTTTCTTTTGTGTCCCTTTTACACAATTTTATTACGTTCGAGAGATGCACAAGATGCAAGCGATAGATAAAAGATTCATAGTTCAATTTATTAAATGGACTTTATGCAAAAGATGTGCATGACAAGATTCTACAAGTTATTGATTTGACTGCTGGAAAGATGTAATAACGAGCTTCGAAAAAAAAAAATTTTCTTCGATATAAAAATTTAGATGAGAAAAATTCTCAGTAGACTATTGTCGTTTTTCGTTCCTATGGAGAAAAATTTCGATGTAGCAGCTGGTCAATTTTTTCAACACTTTAATTGAATTTTCGACACACTCTCATCCACACACGACAAAAAAAAAGTCTTAACGAGGTCAATCATGACAGAGTAAATTTTCGGCCTTTCTTTGTTCAGACCGAAACAAAACCAAAAAAATTCAAAGTCCTACAGATATAACTAAAGCTCTTTATTATTGCAACATTTTTGCCATTGGGAATGGAGTGTTTCGAAAAATAATGTGTAAAAGGAAGAAGAACAAGTCTATTTATCCGTAATCGTTTTCCAGCTAAAAAAGTAGACATGATGCAAGCAGAGAGACGGAAGATGTGAAGGAACAAATAAAAAGTAAGAGAAGGAGAAAAAAATACGAGAAATAATAAAAATGAAAGCAACAAAAATGTGCAATAAACAAGATCATTTTGAGGTCCCTCTGGCAATGCAGACATTTTCAGACTTTTAAATGAATGACTAAAATGTTGGAAATTGGAAAAGATATTTTTTTATGATTGTGGTGAAGTTTTGTTGTGTTGCTCTGTTGTCTATAGTATTTTCTTTTGTGTATTTTTTGGGCAAGACGTCTCCATTGTAGATGCAGAAAAGAATAAATTTAATGATAATAGCTGCTTTCAACATTTTTATTGATTTTAAGAATCAATTTTCTTTCTGAAAAGGTTTTTAATTGAAAAAAAAAAATTAAATTTAATTATTTTCATAAAATAAAATTTAATTAAAAATATATTATTAATTTATATTTAAATTTATTATAAATTATTTTTTTTAACTCGACGATTTTTTTTATTTTCGTTTTAAAAATTTAGCACTGTATTTTTGCAATTTTTATCATATAAATAATTATTTATTTAAAAATTAATTTATGATAAAAATTATTTTTTTAAATATTTTTTTTAAAAAATAATTTTAACTTGATGCGATTTTTTATTAAGTTTTATAGTTTTTAATTCTCAAAAATGACCATTTTCGGATGTAAAATAATTTTTAAAATTAAATTTAAATAAAATTTTTAAAAAATATTTTTATTAAAATTTGACGCAAAATAATCTTTTTTTATGAACGACAATATTTTTCATTTATTAATTTTTTTTTCAAAATTTTTTATGAATTTTTTTTTTCTTTAATTTTTAATATGAAATATTCTGAAATCTATTTTAATTAAGCAAATTTCAAAGTGAATAAATATTTTTCAAAAATTATTATTTAATTAATTAAATTTTTCATTTGGTATGAAAAAAATAATTTTTTTAAATTTAATTTAATTAATTTTATTTTAAAAAATTTTGGATTTTTTTTTTGATTTTCATTTGGAGCGGCCTTATGATAAAAATTATTTTTTCAATATTTTGATGCGATTTTTTATTAAATTTAATTAAATTTTATATTTTTTAATTCTCATTTTTTTCGAGAAAATAATTTAATAAATAAATTTAATTTAATAAATAATTAAATTTAAAAAATTAAAATAAAAAATTAAATTAAAATTTAATTAAATTAAATTTTAATTAAATTAAATTTAATTTAATAAATTTAAAATTAAAATTTATTTAATTAATTTATTTAATTTAATTTAAAAAAAAATAAATTTTAATTTTAAAACTAATTTTTGTTCATTAATTTTAAATGATTTTTTTGTATGAAATAAAATTTTTAATGAAAAAAGAAATGCACAAAAATCCTTTAGTGGTAAAAATATTATTTCAGTATAAAATTCACCAAAACATTTCTTCTTTGATTTTTAATAAAATTAAAGTTTTACAGAATTCAAAACTTCCAAGTTGCTCTTTTTCGTTCCTTGTCAAATAAATTCTCTCTCACAGTCCAGTTGTCATAAATCAATCTTCCTCATCTTTAATTCCAAAAGTCCAAAACTTTTCTTCAACAATTTTCATGACAGAAATTTCTCACCGAAACTATTCAACAATTTTCCCCTTTTTCTTCTAATAGAATTTATTTCTCACACTCCAAAACCCAAAAAAAAAGAAAAAATCGGGAATCATAAGTTCAACACGAGACGTCATCCAAGATGACACATAATAATAATGTTCTCCAACTACTTCGGTGTTACTTACATTTCTTTACTTGTCGTGCGCTCCTTTTGCTGCGATAGTTAGACGAAATAATGGGCCATAAGATAAACTTTTTCATATACTTTTTAACGTGAAAAGTTGTTCCTTTTGCCCTTTCTTTCACGATTTTTTTTTCATGTCTTGTGCGAAAAAAAATATCGAAGATTATCATAATATGGCCAAGCCAATTCTTTATCGGAATATTTCATTAACCTTTTGTGCACGGGGCGCCCCATAAATTGAATTATCTGATAAATATAATGGTGGTCGCCTCTAATGCGTTACTTATTTAGCACTAATGACTATTGGAAAAGTTTATCTCTTCGTCGCTCGTTCTTTGTCCCATTTTTAGCAGCTCATCATCGGTTTCACGTGTGCCAGTGATTGTATTTTGCCGACGACAATGGACGATTTATGGTAATGTGATTTTCGTATCGATTCGATGCGAAAAGAAATTTTGTCGAAATTTAAATTATTGAATTGAACTGACACATGTCTAACATTTTCTGTAATAATAAAAATTTACATTTTCACTCACACACGAAAATTGTGTAAGAAAAAGGCAGCTGAAAAAAATCACTTTAAATATTCATATCACACCGTTGCACTTCAATATGAAAGTGCATGCCAGCAAGTCACAAAAGATTCGGTGACATTTTCTTCGTTTTTCGCTTTCTGTATCTTCGTCGGCATCCAAACAAATTTTCACACTTCATTGCACGAAGCGCACCCAGAATTCTTTCGCCGAGCAAAACACATCCTCACCCGTCACCGTCGTCGTCTCTATCGCAAAAATAATGGATAAAAGATTCTCTTGCATTTTCCGTCTGCTGTTTAACATGCACTATATTAAATTTTAACGATACACTCTCGTCGTTGTCGTCGTCGTACGTTTGAGTGCTTGTTAACCATGCATGCCTTCGTGTGGATGTGTGCGAAAAACAAATGATATAAATTGAGCAGCGTACTTTGTGTGATAATATAAAGTGAAACCATTTGTTTGATAATGTATAGCTCTCTAGCTGTATAAATGAACATTCTTTACCCCTTTTTACCTAAGCAAGTAAGCTGAAACATGCTTTTAAAAATTTAAATAGATTCGTAATGGGAGGATGAACAGTTTTGAGCGGGAAAATGTCTTTTTGGGACTCGATTAGAAAATTTTTCAAAGATCTGAAAATGAATTTCTTGGATCTAAAAATGAACCTTTTCGATCAGAAATTTTTCAAAGATCTGAAAATGAACTTCTTGGATCTAAAAATGAACCTTTTTGATCAGAAATTTTTCAAAGATCTGAAAATGAACTTCTTGGATCTAAAAATGAACCTTTTCGATCAGAAATTTTTCTTAGATTTGAAAATGAACTTCTTGGATCTAAAAATGAACCTTTTTGATCAAAAATTTTTTAAAGATCTGAAAATGAACTTCTTTGATCTAAAAATGAACCTTTTTGATCAGAAATTTTTAAAAGATCTGAAAATGAACTTCTTGGATCTAAAAATGAACCTTTTCTACCAAAAATTCTTTAATGATCTGAAAATGAACTTCTTCGATCTAAAAATGAACCTTTTCGACCAAAAATTCTTTAATGATCTCAAAATGAACTTCTTTGATCTAAAAATGAACCTTTTCGACCAAAAATTCTTTAATGATCTGAAAATGAACTTCTTCGATCTAAAAATGAACCTTTTCGACCAAAAATTTTTTAATGATCTGAAAATGAACTCTTTGGATCTGAAAATGAGCCTTTTTAATAAAAAAATTTTAAAAGATCTGAAAATAAATTTCTTTGATCTAAAAATAAACCTTTTTGATCAGAAATTTTTACATAGATCTAAAACCGAACTTTTTGATTCAAAAATGACCGCCCTACTCCCGAATAATATCTTATTTTACAGATGCATCTGCAGAGATAACTCGTTGTTTCACAAATTTTTTTTTTGTTCAATTCTTCTGTTTGTTCATCTATTTTCTTCAATTCCGTTCCTTTTTCTCTCGCTCTCGATGTCAGTGTGCCGTGCATATTTTGTCGAATATCATCAAAAATTTAAAGCAGAATTGAGGTTTATTCCATTTATTTCGTTTCATGCTAAAAATTGCACTCATGTATTCCTGTCACATGCCATCTGGCAACTTGATCCGAAAAAATTAAGACAAAAGTAAATGTCAAATGCATCTCATCTGACATTCCATCATTTTTCTGCAGTTTACCAATTATTTCGTGAGTTAATGCTCAGTGGGAATTTGTTTTTCTATTTTTAATTTTTCCTCATATTTTTTCCTATTTAAGGGTTTTTTTTTCGAGAAGACTTGGAAATCTATTATTCTATTTAAAGAAAATTATTTTTGCATTAAGAAGGTATAATATTGGACCTAAAATCATCAAAATTTAAGTTTTTTAATTATTGAACTTAATTTAAAAAATATTTATCTTTAGCAGAGCAGGGATTGGAACAATATTATTGTTTATTTATTGTGAAAAAATATTTTCGACAATAATTTATTTTCCATGTTTTTCTTCGACCATAATTTATTTTCCATATTTTTCCTCGACAATTATTTATTTTCCATAATATTTTCACCCAATAATTTATTTATTGCAATATATTGCCATATATTGTTGAAAATTTTCTTATTTTTTGTAAGTTTTCAACTAAAATTTGATTTTTTGTTAAAAGATTTGTAATAATATTCACATTCTTACAATCACATTTCATTCAAAAATATTACGACAAAATATTGTCAATATATATTGAAAATTTTTATGCAGTTTACCAATTATTTTAATGCTAAAAATATTTTTGCTATTATTGAAATTTATCTTATATTTTTTTAAATTTTTCAAAAATTAAAAAAAAATATTTAAATAAATTGCAATATATTATATTGCCTTAATATTATTTTTTAATTTTTTTTCAAAATTAAGTCAAAATTTGAATTTAAAAAATTTAAAGAGTGACAAAATTTTAGTTTACTTAAATTTCCAAAAATTATAATTTCGGACCTCATTTGAAACTTTTGGGTTATTTTTAAACTTAAGATTTAATCTAAATATTTTGATAAGCTAAAAAATGTAAATAATTTTTTCCATTAATTGTCAAACAAATTATAATTCCTTTTTTTAAATAAATTAATTTAATTAATTAAATAAAAAATGTATTTATTTATTTAATTTAAAAATTATTTAATCAATTTTTAAAAGTAAAATAATAAAGGCAAATAAAAAATTTATTTAAATGTTTGCATAAAAAATTAAAATTAATTATTTAAAAATTAAAATTTAAATAAATTAATAATAATAATTTATTTGACAATTAATAAAACAAAAGAACAAAAACCCATCAAAATATACTCAATTTCACTTTGATTTTACATTATTCTCTTAAATTTAACAAAAATTAAAAAAAAAATTGAAAAAAGTCAAGAATTTTCCATTAGGGTCCCAAAAAGAGAAAATAATTCCCACTGGGCATCTAAAATTACTGCACGACGAATATCGGTGTCTGTGTTTGTCCAAACATTTTTAATTGAATTTAACAATATAAAATTCCTCTCTCACTCTGTGACAGACTCAATTTAGGGAAAATTCAAACATCATCATTAAAATACGGATCTCGTACCTGTGGATGACGATGATGAGTTTACGTTTGTCTCTCTCTCCGGTGCAATTTCGAGTGCAGACCTATAAATATCTCGTACGGGGGATGGAAATTGCACAACAAAAAGGGAAAATGATGCATGATGACACCAATAATGATTTCCTTAATTTAATTAAATATTATGATTTGATCAAGCAAACATCGCACAGAGACACAGACAGATGTTTATTTGCATTGCAGGAGGGTGCAAAATGCCTGAATGAAATTCGTTCGTTCGTTCGTTGCTTGCACGAGTGTTGTAGTAATAAATTCAATTAAAAGCACAACAAAAAGGATGTGAACATTTGTTTGATATTTGCATAGAGCAGACGTGCATGTGCGTTATTCTTGCCAATTTGCATCACTTTATAATTAGTTTGACATCTATTTACAGGATTTGTTTCGACATCAAAACTCGCAAACATTCATTTATTCATTCGCCGCCCCTCGAACTTTTCTTTCTGCAGCGAATCAAAAATTAATTTTTTATCTTGTCTTAACTTAATGAAATACGGGAGAAAACAACCCGAAATACTTTCATGTCCCAAACAACTAACTAACTAAGAAACACAAGAAAAAAAACTTAACTTTGTATGTTTCTTATTTTTTTCATCTTGTTTTAATGTCTTTTATTTATCGTATTTGGCGTTGGGAGGCAAAATGATGCAAAATGACCGGCGTTGCGCACGGAAGAAGTAACGAAAAGTTGCCAGGCACGAAAAGAGAAAGGCAAGCGAATAATTGGGCTCACCTGACTCGAAGTTTGGCGAATTATTGTATGGGTGCATTGTGGAAGAAGTACAAAAGAAAATTTAAATTATTCAACAAAAATACTTAATATAAATTATGCAAGTGAGAAATTGTGATACAACTTCCATTTTTGCTTGCACCATATTATTATTGCATTGTCTCTTCTTGCCTTTCTCTGCTTTAGTCAATAATATCAAGAAGACAAGAAAAAAATATTTAAATAAAAAAGTTTTCTTGTAAAGTGAAAGAAATTGGTACTAAAATGAGGAAAATTAGCAAGATTTTTTTTCACATATTTAGAGAAATTTTTTTTTGGAAAAAAGAAAAAGGCGTCTCCATCAAATAATTTATTTTTTAAAATTTTAGTAAAAATGAAACTTAATAGTTTTTCCAAAATTTTTGAAATAATAAATTTTATAAATTCTGGTTTGAAAAAAATCGCAGCCTAAAAAATTTTTTTTTGAAATAATTCATAAAATGGCCAATTTTTTATTAATTTTTGATTTTTAAAAATTATTTTTGTTGTTTTGACTTTTTTATATTGATATTTGTGTAGTAAAAATTGATTTAATTTTTTTTAAATTAAAATTGAAAAAAATGAACTGTAAAAAAATAACTGTCAAGATTTTTTTGAAAACAAAAATTCAATAATTTTTATGAAAAATATTTTTTAAAGAAAATTTTATGTTGAAATACGATTTTTAAGACAAAAATTACTAAAAATTGAAAAATTTTTTTGAAAGTTTTATGAAAAATTATGGAAATACACTCAAAAACGGTCATTGCTGGAAAATTTTTAACTTTTTTTTTAAAATCGTTGAAAAATATTCGAAAAATTTAAAATTTTGCATTCAACAAAATTATTGAGTTTTTTTAAAGCGGCCTAAAAAATTTTTTTTTTTATTTTTTTATTTTTAAAAATTATAAATTTCATTAATTTAGCTTTGAAAAAAATCGCAGCCTAACTCCAAATTTTTTTTTTTAATTTAATTTAGGATTAGAAAAATTTGTGACTCAAGTTTGAGCTAATTTTTTATTTTTTTTTAAACAAAAAAAATCAAAACTTTTTGTACAAGGCTTTAAAAAAAACGTAAAATTTAAATATTTTTTTTGTATTTTTTTTTTTAAGTTTTCGAAGAATTTTAATTAATTAAAGTGACTTTTATTTATAGCTAAATCTGTCAAAAAAATATTGGAGATTAAAAAAAATATTTTTTTTCTATTTTTGAACAAATTTAATATTTTTTAACCATTTTTTCGGATTTTTTATTAAAAAATTTTATTTTTAAAAATTTGCAAAAATTTTTAGAAAAAAAATTTCATTGGAATCTATTTTTTTTTTGCAAATTCAAAGCCTTTATAAATACCCAAAAAATTCCAGAAAAATTCTAAAATTTTGATCAAAAAAATTAATTATATATTTTTAAAGGTTAAAAAAAAATTATTAGAAAAATTTATTATTCATTAAAAATTTTATTATAAATTTTTATTAAAAAAAATTTAAAAAATCCTCGAAAAAATCCAAAAATTAAAAATTTTATGAATTTTTTAAATAAAGATTAAAATTCAAAAAATTTTCCACAGTCAACACAATTAAAAAATTTTCTTCATTACGCTTTCGAGAAGAAAAAAAACTTTCATATAATTCTTAAGACTTTCAAAGACAATTTAACAGACAGCAGCAGCTACACGGAACAAGAAGGAAACACATGCGAGAGCAAGCGAAGTTTAGCGAAATATTTATATGAGGAAGCGTGTGTTTTGTTGTGTTGCTTCAATCGTACCTACCAACTATAAAGAAAAAAAACTGGGAGTAATGAAAGGGAAACAGTGTTTCATGCAATTTAAATACTTCTACAACTGTTGATTTATACATTTTGCAACGAAACTATTTGAACATTGTTTGGCTTCTTCTTTGCTTGTTGTTATTTTTCGGAGAAAAGTTTTCCTCTCTTATTTCATTCCACTCCGATTTTTTTTTGCTCTCCGCCTCTTCATTTAAAGCTTGCAAAATTTTTACATAAAAATAAAATGGAAATCGCGACATGAGAAGTCATTATGTAAATTTTTATTATTATTATGAAAGAAAAAAAGAGATAAAAGAAAATCATTACCGAGACAATAAGTGCTCAATGGATGTTTAAGACAAGAGAAAAAAAAATACAATAATAATAAAATCGTCGTCGACTAAACAACGCCATGAAACACAAACAAAATTGACACATTCGAGAGCTTGTTAACAGGGTTTTCGGCGTCAAATGTGAAGGCGTCGCTGAAACTCGTCGCAGAGACTTACTCACACCGTTTTATTGCCCGTTTTTCCGAGAAAGATTTTCCAGAAAAAAAAATATTTTTTTTTATATTTTTGCATATAACGGTATATGATGTAAAAATAATGTGATACTCGGCTGTATTCATTCCCACATGTGAACGCAATAAACTATAATAATATACATTCTTGTGATGTTATTACATTTTTTTTGCTCGCTGTACCTACAACACTCTTTTTATGCCATTATTTTGTTTCTATTTTTCCTCTTTCGAACCACTTTTCATATCCGGAATATCCTGTCTCACCTATTCCTGGGATGCCATTTGCTTAGTATTCAAATGGAGAAGAAGCTAGCTTGGCAAAAGTATTTCGTGAGCCAATAATATTCATTTTTGCTTTCATTTCTTTTTTTCTCTTTGAGATATGATGCAAAATAATATTAAGGCTGCTTTCTTAATATTCTTTATGGCGAATGGAAAATGGGCTTGTGAATTTTTGAATATGGGTTTTGTCGATGTTCAGTAGGCTTAGCTGGTTCTTGCTGTGAAAATGTGAGACGATTTATTAAGGGGCAGTAAGGTTGTGTGGAGGATGAACCGTGAAACTGGATTTTTTGGTCCGTTTGATGAAATGTTTTGATTTTCAGTTAATTTCATGGAAATTTGAAGTAGTTTTAAGTTAAAATCTATCCTGTGTAATTTTTTTTTCAAATTTTCTTTGAAATAACATTATAAAATATAAACCCAATTCACATAATATTTTTATTGTCCCAATATATTTTTCGTAAGGCTGACCCAGTGCATATTTTTGCACATTTTGAATTTTCTTTAAGATATTTACATACCCAGAGCAAATTTTGTATTTTTTGACCCAATGCACATTTTTATGCATTTTTAATTATTTAAATTTTTAAAAATCTAAATTCAAAATTATTATAAATTCGTTGAAAATTTTTCAAGCAATTTGAATTATTTTGAAAACACTACTTAAAAAGAGAGAAATTTAGATTTTTGAGTTGTATCTTAAAATTTTTTTTGCAATTGAAAGGTAAGGCTTCAAGATTTCCAACAAAATTATAATTTTTAATTTTGGTAGGATAAAATCTCAAAGAAAAATGTGCATTGGGTCATAATATACAAAATTTGCACTGGGTTTGCCTTACGAAAATATATTGGGACAATAAAAATAAAATGTGCACTGGGGCAGGGCTGCAAAAACTTATGACTTAAACTTAAGCTTCAAAAACTTAAGTGACTTAATCTTAAACTTGAGTAAAAGCTTTTAAAAAAGTTTGAATTAAACTTCAACTTAAGTCATTAAGTCAAAATGAATTTTACTCAAATTGAAGGTTTTGAGCTTAAGCTTAACTTTTAAAAAGCGTTTTATTACAAGCCATTTAAAAACTTTAAGTCAAAATATGAGGGCTTTGATTTTTCAAAATTAATTTTTTTCAAATTTTCTAGATCACGGTTCTCCGTCTCAAATTGAAGGTTTTGGCATTAGAAACAACTTTTGTTTTGGAATTTTTCTAAATTTTGCGTTTTCGATGTACAGGAGCCATTTAAAGATGTTAGCGAAAAAAATTGATGAAAAAAAAATTTAAGTCAAAATCTTCTTATTATGAGGGCTTACATACCGATTTTTCAAAATTAAGCTAGATCACGGTTCTCCGTCTCAAATTGAAGGTTTTGGCATTAGAAACAACTTTTGTTTTGGAATTTTTCTAAATTTTGCGTTTTCGATGTACAGGAGCCATTTAAAGATGTTAGCGAAAAAAATTGATGAAAAAAAATTTAAGTCAAAATCTTCTTATTATGAGGGCTCACATACCGATTTTTCAAAATTAAGCTAGATCACGGTTCTCCGTCTCAAATTGAAGGTTTTGGCATTAGAAACAACTTTTGTTTTGGAATTTTTCTAAATTTTGCGTTTTCGATGTACAGGAGCCATTTAAAGATGTTAGCGAAAAAAATTGATGAAAAAAAATTTAAGTCAAAATCTTCTTATTATGAGGGCTTACATACCGATTTTTCAAAATTAAGCTAGATCACGGTTCTCCGTCTCAAATTGAAGGTTTTGGCATTAGAAACAACTTTTGTTTTGGAATTTTTCTAAATTTTGCGTTTTCGATGTACAGGAGCCATTTAAAGATGTTAGCGAAAAAAATTGATGAAAAAAAATTTAAGTCAAAATCCTATTATTATTCTTATTATGAGGGCTTTACCGATTTTTCAAAATTAAGCTAGATCACGGTTCTCCGTCTCAAATTGAAGGTTTTGGCATTAGAAACAACTTTTGTTTTGGAATTTTTCTAAATTTTGCGTTTTCGATGTACAGGAGCCATTTAAAGATGTTAGCGAAAAAAATTGATGAAAAAAAATTTAAGTCAAAATCTTCTTATTATGAGGGCTTACATACCGATTTTTCAAAATTAAGCTAGATCACGGTTCTCCGTCTCAAATTGAAGGTTTTGGCATTAGAAACAACTTTTGTTTTGGAATTTTTCTAAATTTTGCGTTTTCGATGTACAGGAGCCATTTAAAGATGTTAGCGAAAAAAATTGATGAAAAAAAATTTAAGTCAAAATCTTCTTATTATGAGGGCTTACATACCGATTTTTCAAAATTAAGCTAGATCACGGTTCTCCGTCTCAAATTGAAGGTTTTGGCATTAGAAACAACTTTTGTTTTGGAATTTTTCTAAATTTTGCGTTTTCGATGTACAGGAGCCATTTAAAGATGTTAGCGAAAAAAATTGATGAAAAAAAATTTAAGTCAAAATCTTCTTATTATGAGGGCTTACATACCGATTTTTCAAAATTAAGCTAGATCACGGTTCTCCGTCTCAAATTGAAGGTTTTGGCATTAGAAACAACTTTTGTTTTGGACTTTTTCAAAATTTTGCGTTTTCGATGTACAGAAGTAATTTGAAGTTTCACTGTAAATTGGAGGATTTTCCTCTCATATAAAAAAATCTATTTTTCCCGAAATTGTCCAATTTTAATTTTAAGTGTTGAAAATTGTTTCTGAGATTTAAAATATAATTTAGTGCAATTGCTCTAAAATAATTGATGAAAATAGTGAAAAACCTCAACGAATGGTTTGCGTTTAATCCTTAGCGAGAAAAAAAAATCATTATTTGCCATTAAATTTGAGATTAATTTTCGAATAAAAAAAAATTAAAAATTTATGAAAAATGTAAAATTTTTTGAAAATTTTGAAATTTATTTGACTTAATTATGACTTAAGTCAAAGTAAAAGTTTTTTTCCAATTGACTTAAGACTTTTACTTAACCTTAAGTAATTAAGCTGAATTGACTTTTACTTTTGACTTTAAGCCAAAAGTCAAATGTCTTTTGACTAAAGCATAAGTTTAAGTCTTAAGTCAAATAGATTTGACTTTTGACTGAATGAGTTTTGCAGCCCTGTTCAGTATAATATGACAAATTTTTTATAAATTTCAATTTTTTTTTTCTCAACAAAGTATTTGCTAAACAAACGACTTCGTCAAATGGAAATTGCTACGTATAGAATCAAATTTCCTTCTGTCCTTAAAATATTTCTTTAATTTTTTTAAACAAAATGAGTCCAAGAATAAAAACTTAAAAAATTTCCCATCGAGATTTTCACTTGAACAAGTCACAATTCTAATGCAAGAAGACAATGACAAAAGTAAGCAAACCCAAATGGGATCAACTGCAGTGCAAACATATAAATGTTTAATAAAACAATATGTGAGGTTTAAAGAATGAAAAAAAAAAACGGAAAAATTATATATATCTGTTTCTCACACAACCAATCGAGACGAAGAAAATTAAACCACGTATGACATCTTCTTCTTCTTTTCTCTTCTCTGTCTTTTTGTTTGAACTCAAGTTCCGTTCCCAATTTTCCTCTGCACGCTTTATTTGTTCATGTCCGTTCGCCACTTTCTTCTTTTTCGTTTCTTCAGATTAGAAAGAAAGAAAAAAATGTTGAATTTATTGTACCTGCAACTTAAATAACACAGCGAACTACTTCTTTCTTTGTACGTCGGGTCGGGAGCAATTCTCGAGATGGAAAGAACGTTGTTGTTGTTGCTGTATGCAAATTAAGTTGTGGATTTAACCTCAGGTGCCATGAAACTCTTATAAAGAACAATTAAACATCTAAATGTTTGTCTCTTGTTTTGCATTAGCCTCTTACAGCTTAAGAAAATGGAGAAAAAGAGAAAAGAAGAAAAAATTGAATCCCAAAGGAATATTTTATTTTCTATATTTTAAACAAACAAATTAAGTTGTATAAATAAATTGTAATAGTTGTAGTGTAGTAACAAATGCAAAGGGGGAAGGAGAAAAGTTACAGCAGCAACAAAAAAAGATAAATACAGTTAAATTTCTTTTTTTTTGTCTCAACTTGCCAAGACACGTCTGTTTGTTTGTTTTAAACGCGAAGAAGAAGAGAAAAAAAGTTAAGAAGATAATAATTGTAACTGAACTGAAGAACTTTGTTAACCAGGCTACCGGAGAGAAAAATGTCTTGGATGAGAATTGCATGTTAAAATGTCGCTTACTCAATTCGCGACGCAATCCAAACAGAAAATAGAAACGAAATGAAAACAAATTTTATTAATAACATAATATTAGCGTTTCTTCTGTGAATCTTTTTTTTTCTTATTTCTTAATCACTGAAACGTGAAATTTACTTTTCTACTCGCTTTATGCTTTTGTCCTTTTTGATAGAAAACTTTCTGCTTTTTTTCGTGCGTTCGTCATGAACAAGATTAAGCAATCAAAAAAATTGATAAAAGAAGATAAAACTTTTTCATTTTTCATACAAACAAAATTTTTCAAAGGAATTTCAGCCAAGTGTGATATTGAACAGAAATGGAGTGAGAAATTTTTTTTTGCTGTTAGCTGAATGGGTTTTTAGTTAAATTTTGTGAAAAGTTATGCTCATGTGAGAAAATTTTTTAAAGATCATTTTCAGTAGTTTTTCTGTTTTTTTTTATCAAAAATCTCTTATGGTATACAAATAAAAAAAATTAAAATACTTAAATATGAACAAAAATTATTTTAAAAAATTAATTTAAAATTTAAATCTTTTAAAAATCATTAATTATTTTTATTTATTAAATACATTTTTTTTATAGTAGATATAGCTACAATGAATTAAAATTAAATTAAAATTAAATTAAAATTAAATTAAAATTAAATTAAAATTAAATTAAAATTAAATTAAAATTAAATTAAAATTAAATTAAAATTAAATTAAAATTAAATTAAAATTAAATAAAAATTAAATTAAATTAAAAATTAAAAAATTAAATTAAATTAAGTTAGTTTAAATTAAATTAAAATTAAATTAAAATTAAATTAAAATTAAATTAAAATTAAATTAAAATTAAATAAATATTAAATAAAAATTTAAAAAAAATTAAATTAAAATTAAATTAAAATTAAATTAAAACTATATTAAAATTAAATTAAAATTAAATTAAAATTAAATTAAAATTAAATTAAATTAAATTAAAATTAAATTAAAATTTAAAATTAAAATTAAAATTTTAAAATTAAATTAAATTAAATTAAATTTAAATTAAAATTAAAATTAAAATTAAAATTAAATTAAAATTAAATTAAAATTAAATTAAAATTAAAATTAAAATTAAATTAAATTTAAAATTTTAAAATTTTAAAATTAAAAAATTAAATTATTATTTTAAAAATATTATTGATTTTTTACAAGAAAAATATAAATTTCTAGAACATTTTTTTGATTTTTAAAAAAATTCTATTTTTTCTTTTTTTATAAATTTTATTACTTTGACTTATTTTGTTATATTTTCCTTTTATTTCCATTTTCTATTAGTTTTTCTTTATGCAAAAAATTTCAATTAAATCATCCCTAATCCCAAACCGAAACCTAAGTCCTCATCATCAGTTGGAAAAATTATTTCATCTTTCTGTTCTTTATTCTTGATACGAAATATATCGATTAGATCCTCTTCAAGTCCCAAGCCTGAACCAGAAACTTCATATTCGCTTGGAAAGATTATTTCCTCTTTTTGTTCTGTATTTTCTTTTTCTTTGACTCGAAATATGTCAATTAATTCTCGTCCAATAACCAAACCTGAATCCAAGTCTTCAGATTTTCTTTCTTTATCTTGTTTACGTCTAGGATTGCAATGAACTGCATGAAGCGCAATTATGCAAGTTAACAAAAGTAATGCAATTTTTGCCATTTTTAAGTCAGTTTGCACTGAATTCAAGCTCACGATTTTAAGTTAACTGAATAAAAGTTGAGAGATGTTTGACTTTTATGTCCCATAATAAAATTGTTTTTATTTTATGAAAAATATTCTGTGCAAATATTTGAACAAACCGAAAATGTATATGGTTTAAAAAATTATTAAAAAAAAATATATTTTCAATATCACAATTTTGTTTTTGTCAATATCTGTCAATCAAAGTTGTCAATCATATATGTTCTACAAATGTTTTTTTTTTGTTTACAAATCTTTATTGCATCATATCTAAAATTCTATATTTGTATAAGGGAAAAATTTTAATTACTAAGCGTTAATTTAATTTATTTTTTGATTTATAGGATTTTTTAAAATTGAAAAAAAAATAATTAAATTATTTTATTTAAATTAAATTATTAAATTCAATTATTTAATTATTTTTTTATTAAATTAATTTAAATTAATTATTAATTAAATTAATTAATTTAATTTATTAATTTAAATCTATTAAATTTTTTTATTTTTTTTATTTATTTATTTTTTTAAATTTATTAATAATTAAAATTAATTAAATTTAAATTAATTATTTTTAATTATTTATTAATTATTTTATTTTATTTAATAAACATTTTAACAAATAATTTTTACCTTAAATGAAAGATGATCTAACAATATTAAATGTAATTTTTGATAATTAATTTTAATAATTGACCTTCACTACATTTTTTCTCATTGTACAAATTTTCTTGAAAAAAACTACATTTTTCCTGATAAATTTTAACAAAATTAAAACATAAATAAATAAATTACTCCCAGATTTCATCTTCTAAAAGAGAAAATATTGAAGAAAAATAATTACCTTCTTCCCGAAATGAACGAAAAAAAATATAAGAAAACTTTTTTCATGCGGGTAATATTATTTTAATGTTGCAATCTTCGTTATTTCACGAAGCAAAAAAAAAAGAACGGAAACTACGAAAAAATTAAGATACATGTTGCAGCATCTTGTTGCAAGTTTATTAAATCTGACTTAGAAAAATTGTATCTACGTGAAATCCTCATCAAGAACGAGAAAAAAAGAGGAAATTAAGTTCATTTAAAAATTTATATTTTGGGGATCTTCGTTGCTCCTCTCTCTCTCGAAATCAAATTAGAAAAAAACTCAGAAAAAAAACTATTTTGTGGCAAAAGAGAGAAAAAAAGGATAAAAAATAATAAAAGACACTTGATTGTGATTAATTACGTATTGCATTGTGGAACATCCGAAGATTTTTATTTTAAAATGAAAATAATTCCCAAAACCAGAAGCAAGACGAAGAATAAGGAAGGAAACTCACGATCGATATCTTATTTTACTAAAGTGCTCATTTATATTGCAATTCGTACATATGTTGTTGTTGTTGTTGTAGCAGAAGACGAGTGTTTGGTTATTATTGTTGTTCCATTTAACTTTTATTCTCGTTTTCGGTACAATTTCGAGAGAAAAGTATCCCAAAAGTAATGTTTGCTCCTTTTTTGTGTCTATCGCTGCAAATGCTGTTTATTTAAAACTTTTTTTTGTCTGCAAAGTTGAATTTACGATATTTGTGGTGATGGTCGTCGTCGTCGTGTGTTGCTGAGTAAAATTGCAACTTTTGTGGGTGAAAAATTGCATGCAAGTCAATTAACTTCCGATGGCTGTGTGTGAGGTTCAGTGATTCAAATTAGTCAAAATTTGTTTCGTTATTTTCAATAGCTTTTAAATTTTTAAGTTTTTTCTAAAAAAAAATAATAAAATGAGTTTTGAGTAAATTTCATGGTTTTTTGCTTCTAAAGTAGATTTTTTTTGAATAAATTTGTGAAATATTTAAAATAAATAAAATAATTTATTTAATTAATTAATAAATTTAAATTAAAAGGAATTTACTTTTATTTATCAAAATTAATATTGATTATTTTTTGATAGATTAAAATATTTTTTAAGTTTTTAATGTAATTTAAGCATTTTTGTATCATATTTATCAATCAAGTTATTCCTTGCTTTAAAAAAAAATAAGATAATTTATTTTAATTAAAAAAAAACAATTAAAAAAAAAAATTTAAAAAATTAAAAAAAATTTTAAATGGCATTATTTTTAGACATAATTTTTTTTTTTTTTTTTTTGATAATTAACTTAATTAAAAAATTTAAATTTTTATAATAAATTTAAATTTAAAAATTAAAAAAATAAAAAAAGAATTTAAATTAAAATTTTAAAATTTAATCAATTTGCTAAAAAATAAAATACCTAATATTTTGTTGACAAAAATTTTCGTCCTTGGAAATGTCTTTTTTATTAAAAAAAAAAAAAATAATATAACGTCATATAAAACACTTGTTAAAACAAAAATTTGCAAAAACATTAGATAAAAAAACATTTTTTTGCCAATATAAAAATCGCAAAATTTTTATTTAGTATTCAGTTTCTTTTAAGCCGCGAATCAGTGGCAACGGATTTAAAAATGGGCAAATTTGTACTAATTTTCTTAATTTGCTTCATTGCACTTCAAAAGGTTCAATGTGAGAATGATTCTGAAATTGAAGCTTCTAATAGTGTTGAAGTCGATAACAATCAAGACGATGAAGCAACTGATGACGAGGGAACTGGATATGAAACTACCGACGATGAAGGAACCGGAGATGAGGATGATGATGACGATGAAAGCGGAGATGGATCTGATGGTGGCTCCAATAATGGCTTTAATATGAACTTAGATGTGAACGTAGACTTGGACTTGGATCTTAATGATATGAAAGAAATGTTCAAACGCAAGAAAAAGCAAGAAGATTCAGATTCTTCAGAAACAGATCATCAAGACAAAAAGAAGCATAAAAAGTCGGATCACAAGAAAAAAGTGAATAAAGAAGACGAAGATTCTTCTGAAGAAGAACATCACGAACATAAAGACAAAGGAAAGAAAAAGAAGAATCATGAACACGATTCCGATAAAAAAGACTTAAAAAATAACAAGAAGAGAAAGACTGACCTCAAAGATGACAAAGACGACAAGGAAAGTCACAAAGAAGGTCACAAGAAGAAAAAGCTGAATTCGAAGGACCTTGATAACAAAGACAAAAAATCAGATTCTAACAAAAAAGACACCGAGAAAAAGAAAAATAGTTCAACTAACAAAGATTTAGGAAATAAAAAGAAAAGAACCGATTCTAAGGACAAGAACGACAAAAAAGACAAGGATAAGAAAAAGCATAGTTCAAAGCAAAAAGAGAGCAAAAAAGACAAAAATAAGTCGCTTAAGAGAAAAACTAAGCATAAGTCTACAAAAAAATGCAGCGGACTTCGAAAAATCATGAAAAGATGTTAATTGAAAAATTGTGACAGGAACAGAAAAAAATCTTAATTTTATCTTAATTTAAAAAATTAATTATTTGAAAAAAAAAATAAAATTAAGAATAAAATTATTAAAAAATTATTTTTAAACTAAAATTTAAAATTATTATTGATTTAATTTTAATTTTATTTAATTTAAAAATTTATTTATTTTAAAATTTTTTTATTTAATAGATTTTTATGAATTTTTTTAAAGATCTTAGTCTTAAATTATCTGAATTTTCATTAAAAAATTGTTCGAATTTTTTTTTTAAAGAATTTCAATGAATTACAATTTTTGAAAATGAAAAAGAGACAAAAAAAAACAAAGGCAACGCTTAATTTAAAAAAAAAATTACTTTAAAAATCATACATCACTGATTTTCAAAGTAATTTCCGTCAGTTCGAGTCCTTTCCGTCTCCCATCTCATTAACCTTTTCGCCAAAAGTTCAAGGCAACAAAAATTCTCCCTTTGGCACACTTTCTTCAACTTACGCACAAAACCCACATCGCCCCAAACAAACCATTTAACTTATAAACTTTCGTATAAATAGAAACAGATGTTTTCTATCAATTCACTTGTAATCTCATGAGATGCTAAATGCAATTTTGACTGCATAAATTTTAGATAACAAAACAAACACACAAATACCGAAGAGCATGAGGTGTGTGCATTCAATTGTTTGTTATTATTGCCCAAGCAATATGCAGCTTAACTCTTGATCGTAAATTTGTTGTAAGGAATAAGCCGGAGAAGGAGGAAGACAAACACTGACACACATTATTTTGAATACATAAACCAATTATTGCCGAAGATGGAGCAGAACACAAACACGCAGTAGTATTTGCTCTCAAATTTGTTTTCAAAATAAATTATTAAAAGCTTATGAGAGAAATTGTATTAAAAAGGTCAGTGGAGTTGAAATTTTAAGAGATTGCCATCACCTTTTAGGACATTGTTATATTTATTTTTTTACGTTTTTAAGAAAAAATTAGCATAAAAGCAAAATTTAATTTTTTTAATACAAATTAAATAAAAATTCAAAAATTAAAAAAAAATCAAAATTAAAAAAAGAAATTAAAAGTTGCAAAAAATTTTAAAATTTTAAATTGAGTTAAATAATATAAAATTTTTAATTTAAGCTTAATTTTTAAAAATTAAAATTTTAAAAATGTTAGTCAATAAATTTTAAACAATTAAAATTTCAAATTTTGGAAAACAATTATTTCTTAAATTTAGTTTTTTTTTTCAATTTTTTTGAATGACCTTCGCTTAAGTAAAAGTTCTAAAAAAAATTTTGAAATTTTTGTTTTAATTTAATTCATGAATTAAAATATTAATTTTAATTAATTAATTTAAAATTTAAAAATTATTTTTTTAATTAATTTTAATTTATTTAATTAAAATTTAATTTTATTTTATTTATTTTTTTTTATTTGTTAAAAAATTACTTGTCATTATATTTTTATTAAAAATTATAAAAAAATTAAATGGCAATTAGGAAAAAAATTAATTAATTTTTAAATAAACATTTGAAAAATTAATTTAAGAAGCCTTTAAGTCATATTTAAAAAGTAAAAAAAATAATTAAATTTATAAAAAAATTGACTTAAACTTTAAAATTAAAACTTAAATTTTCAAATTTCCCTAAATAACTGTTTTTCAAAAAAAGAAAAAATCGAAGAAAATTAATAATTAAACGAAAAAAAATTACTCAACAAGTCCAAAGCTAGACAATGAACAGTTATTGCGCTTCATGGAGGTCAAAGATCATTCGTTCAACTTGCGTGTTTGCGTCATTACAAAACTCTTTAGCGCCTCAAAAAGCAATAAAAGAAGCAACCACATGTTCGTTTGTAATTTAATTATTAATAATTTCCAAGTTTTCCCAGATACAACTTTATTAAATCGTTAAAATCGTTCGAAACACCGGATTAGGCAACCACAAGTCCGGTGTTGCGTCGCACATTGTCAGTGTATGCGAAAAACTAATCCAAGTGCAGTTAAAACCATTATTGTTATCATTATTGTGTAAAAAAGTAGGGAAAAGGGAACGTATAATGCGAGAAAATTAAATTGTTCGGTACTTTTGTGACGCAAAACGAACGAAATTCCATCAAAAAGCATTCAACATTGACGTCTTTCTTGTTCGAAGGGTAGCAAAGCACTAAAAAAACGTTTCTACACTCCTACGACGAAGCAACGTTACCCGAATGTGGAAAATGAAACAATCGGCATGAACTTTTCCGAACACGAAAAGTGGGGAAAATTCTTTTTCCGTTACGTTTTTTTGCATTTCTTCACAAGTGGCATAAATATTTTTCCAATTTCATGAATTAATTAATATTTTGAACCTAGAAGTCACATAAATAACCTTCGCTCGTGATATTTCCTTCCCGCTGGTCCTCGCCTGTTTTTCAATTAAAAATGCCAAACAAATCAAATCCATATTTATTACAGGTGGTGCGTCTCCGCCTCGGTGTCTTTCGTGTTACAGCATGCGAGTTTTATCTGCTAGTTGCAGCACACAATTTTACTAACGTCATGCATTTTGCGTATGCTTTGCCAGTAGGTACAGATGAAGAGAGACAAACACAGGAAGTTTGTACTTTTTTTTTCTACCCTTTCCTTGCTTTGCTTGCCTTGTACAAAACTTTTTCAATATATTACACCTAAAATCTCGTAGTTCTTTTGCACAAAATATATTTTATGCTTACCAAAGCAGCATTTAAAGGTATCTGAACCTAATATAGAGTGAGAGCTAAGTGAGTATGAAACGGGGATTGAAGTTGTTTGGTTATGAGGAAACTTTTTGAATTAGCATGAATGGAAATTTTTAAATTTAGGTGAAAATTTTATTTTTAATTTTTAAAAAAAATTCCAGAAATACTTTTCCAACTTTGTGACTGATTTTTAGAAAAAAAAATCTTTGCTTAAAAATAAATTAGTAGAAATTAATTAAAGTGCATTTTTACATTTTTTTTATATTTCTAAAAATTTTAAAAATTGCTTTAGTTTTTTTTTAATCAATTGCGGTGTATGATTTCCAAAATTTTAGCCAATTTATCATTTTCAGTAAATTTTTTTTTTAATAAATTTTAAGCCATTTTACGTAACATATTTTATTTTCTGAAAAAAAATTAACTTTTTAATATTTCTGATTTTTTTTATTGTAAAACGTTTAATTTTTTTTTAATCATTAAATTAATTTACAAAATTTGTATTCTGATGTTTTGACAGAAAAAAATAATCAAAAAATTTAAATTTTATAAAATTGTTCTAAAAAGTCTTCAAAAATTAAATTCTTTGATCTCTTAGGAAAACATTAAGCTCAAATTTTTCTTAGCTTTTCTTTAATTATTTTTCTTACTAATTAATAAAAATAAAAAAAACTTTAATTAATAAAAATAAATTGATAGAAATTAATTTCAAGTGCATTTTTACGTTTTTCTGATACAAAATTTTACATTTTATAATTTATTTTAGTCAATTTCGGTATAAAAAATTCAGCCGAATTTTTCATTTTCCGCCAATTTTTTTTTATTTTTTAAAAATAAATTTAAAGCTATTTTACGTAAAAAAGTTATTTTCTTCAAAAAAAAAAAATAAATTTTAAATTTTTTGGTTTTTTTCTTCGTAAAACGTTAAAATCTTAGAAAAGAAACCATTTTTGGCCTCCTTAAAATTTTTGAAAAAAAAAACTTTCAATTGTTCATACAAAAAACAAAAGTTTTAAGTTTCCTTTAAAAAGTGCAAAAAAAAAATTGACGTCAGAACAGAACAGAAACCGAAGAAGAAGCAACAAAATATTTTTCTAGGCATTATTGTGTCTCTTCGTACGTGAAAGTATTCGATTTACGGCCCACTTTTTATTATATTTTTCCACTTTTTTTCTATTCTCTTTGTCTGAAATCGAACTTCCTAGCCATACAAAACACTTTTCTGTGACAAAAAACAAAAAAAAAATCTTATATCCCTGGTTAATATGTCAGAAAATATTTAAAATTTTAAAATACAATAATCTTTATGGGATCAAGTCTTCAAGTGTCACATGCCATGTAGATTAAAGTGAATATGTGCGAGGCAAATAAAAACACTTTTATGGGGGATTTTCTATTGAATTTAGTTTTTTTTTCTCTCAGTTTAACGTTTTCGTCCTCTCGCGTCACTGTGACGTGCGAAATTAAGCGCAGGCACATCAAGTCATCAAGTTGAATTACGATCGTTCACCTGCCACACAGTTCGAACTCGCTCCTCGGAGCAAAGGTGTCTAAATTCCTTCTATCTATCATCCCGTCCTCGTATGACATGCAGCTAAATGATTGATTTAAAAGTGACGCTCGACGTATTTTTCATGTAAATAATGTTTTACGTCGTTTTTTTCGTCGTACTTTGAGAAACGTGATCAATCTTGTTTTGGACATTTTTATTACAAATATCATGTTTCAAATAAATATTTTTTTTTGTTGCTGTGTCATATACAAACTCTATCCAATCATGTTTTGTCACCTTGAATTGTCAATTGAATTTATCACACTTCATTTTTCGCAGTGCGTTTCTTTATCTCTCTGATCGCATGACAACGAAAGACGAAAAAGGGGAAGAAAGAGAGAGATACCTGTCTATTTAAATATCATCAATCAACTAATTGTTGCTTTATTTCGTGCGCTCGGTGTTTCGTTACATTTTCTATGTTTCATCGGCGGCAATGTGCGTTCCGAATCGAAAGTGAAGTGAAATGTTTAACACTCAATTGAATTTTCATCATGATGCGAGTTTCATGCGCTTGTTACCTCTTGTTTATCAGATTTAGATTGTAATGCCGAGCGATCCAGGTATATGCAGCCACCATAAATGCGTTCAATGAACTGAGAGAGCGAACGAGGATGTTTGTGACAGTAATGAGTAAATTAAATGTTGTGCTTAGAAAGGTGGATGGTAGGTGTTAAGTGTGTGAAAGAGGATTTTTGTCGAGTGACGGGGGTTTGGGAAGTGTGGAGAATTACATGTGAGAGGCGTTTCACGGGAAATTTGATAAAAGTTTGAGACTGTTGTGGGTTTTGTGAAGATCAATAAGTGGAGGAAAATGTTTCAAAGTTGCTGCTATTGACATTTTTCTGAATTTTGGTACTTTTGTACTCCTTGACTCACGTATCAAAGTTTGTCAACTTTAACTATCGTAGCTCTTTAATCGACACTCTGATGTTACTCTTTCATTTTTCAATTTCTGCTTATAGGATTTATTCGTCTCGAAGTTGCAGCGCGCTGAAGAATGATTCAGAGGAATTTACTACCATTAATTTATTTTATTCAACGCACAACAGGCGAAAGCCCTTCGCGAGGCTCATATACATAGTGTTTGGGGTACAAACCCCATCGATACAAGATCTCCGGCATATAAAACCCATCTTTTCAACTAAAATATTACATAAAATGATGAATTTTCAGCATCTCGATTGTCATTCTTCTTGGCCCAGATTGATGAGGTATTTTCCATTACAGTCGTCATGAGATAAAACATAAAAAGATACAAAAAAGAACAAAAATTCTCCAGAGTTTGGGCCAGTTATTAGCTGGAACAAGGGAAGAAGATCTCTTAGAAGTTAAAGCAACCCTTAAAGTAAATCTTTTGTGACAAATTAATCCCTCAAACATAATTTTAAAGGTTAATTTAACTCTTTAGAGATAAATCTGACTTCTAAGAGGTCCATATATATTTTTACAATCCATAGGAAACCTCTACTCTCTTACACAGATTCCTTCTTATATTTATTTATTTATTGCAACAACAGGTTTAAAACCCTTGGCTACATAAAAACTAATTTTCATTTGGGGCGAAAAAGCCATTGGAGAATCCGCCGGCAAAAAAAAACAATCTTTTCAAAAAACATTTATTCATAGTGTTTCGTCATCCTTCTCGGAGTAAAGGTCCTGCATCCTTCTTGCGACGGCCACCGGAAACATAAATACACAAAATTAACAAAGAGCAACATCAAGGCTTCGGCAAAACATATAAAACAAGATTCAGTTTTGACCTTGTCGACCAATGCCAGTTAATGTTGTCGTTGTTGTAGTTGTTGTCAGGTTCAGCTTTCGATGACTTGGACCAGGTATATTGCACTTTTAACATAATTCAAAGCGTTTCTTTTAAATTCTTCAACACTATCACAGTCTGTTTTATATTGTTTTGACATTTCATTAAACATTCTTACACCTCTGTACCACATTGATCCTTGTTCATTGTATGATATGTCTTGTCATAGTCTTAAATTTATTACAATACGTACCTAGTTCACATGAAAGATATCACCTATAATGGGTTTTATTAATTCCAATGATCCTTATACGGTGATTTGTCATCATATTGGAAAGCCTTAACTTTATCTTTCGTCTTCCTGAAAAAAAAAATTTTTATTATCAGTCGCATTTTAATATTACTTACCTGTCTCATTAAACTTCCGACAATTATTTGACTTGTAACTTCCTTTCATCACCTGATGCCTTACCTTGATGCAATTTGCCAGACAATTTTCCTGAAAAATTCATTGTGAAAGCTTTTCAACTTTTCATAATTAGACCACAATTAAAACTTTACGACCTCTTAAATGTACAACTTTTCCATGCAATTTTCAGTTACTTACAGTTGCAGTAAATGTAAAATGATGCGAAAAAGAGAAAGAAGAGTGTAATAAACTTTTGATAATAATTTGTTGAAACACAAATTAAAAAGTGTAATTTAAAACTCTTGAAATCTTTCGGAATAGTTTTCCGAAATCAAATTTATTTAACATAAGTTTTTGAATAATGTTCAATAATAACATCACTACAACATCATCATCATCGTCAATGTGTTTCTCTGTGTGTGTGTGTGTGACTCTTGTAGTGCTCTAAGTAGTGCTTTTAAAATTGATGCACTTTGATTTTAAATTCGTTTAGTCGTCGTCGTACCAAGCGACGTACCGACGACCAACTTCGAAATGTTGAACAAAATTTAAATTGCATCCTTTTGCCTCTTGAACAATGTTTAGTCATGTGTGTGTGTGCTGGAGTGAGGGAGACATAGCAGAGCAAGTACATTGGAATTACATGCGATGATGATTATTATTACAATATTTCACAAAATATATTTCCAGCAAAAGTATTGCACAACTTATAACGTAGCCAGCAGATAGAAATATGAGCACCGAGTAGATAAATTCCACACGAACCTACACGTGAAACGGAGAAAAAAAGAGAGACGAGACGATGCAAGAGTTTCTAAAATAATAATTAAAAGTTTGACAGATTACTTGAAAGTCTTCCTTGTGTATTTGCCGTACACATTTGGGCTTTGGCGATCTCCAAAATCTCCGTTCTCGTGCCATAATCCCGTGTTCCGTGATGCGACGATTACTGTAGGCCAAAATTTTGCGAAATGGCGAAACTTTTTGCACAATCATTTGCAACTTCTTGATATATTGTGGCATCAAATTTATCTCGATCAAGTCACAAATCTCCATTTCGGTGAATGTGTCCTTGATTACTTTGTATGCCTGGGCATCTTGTACGTGGAACGCTTTGCCTCGTCGTATCATGCGCATCCCTTCGTCGAAATCGACATAGTGAAATTCGTTTTGCATCGTGTTCTTATTAAAAACTACAACTTTTTTGTTGTACAATTCGATAGCCAGGGGATCTTTTGTATGCTGTCAGTTAAACAAAACAAAAAAAACGGAAAATAAATAAAATTGTCCTGCAAAAAACGAACAATTTCGATTATTTTATTGCCAAACAAACCTTGAAATGATTTTTCATATAGATGTTGTTATCAATGTACAGCTCTAACGGGCTATCAATCAAGTTACGGAGTGTTTTGATAGTTTTGGGTTTTTCCATTAATAATGCACTCACAATGCTGGCGGAGTAGAATTGATAAATGAGGAAACCAAAAACAAGCAAAAACAGGCCGAAACAACGACTTGCGCTTGATTTGACGGATTTTTCGAGACCTAAAAGATAAAATTATAAAAACTGTGTTTTTTTGTTTAAAAAGGGACGAACCTTGTTGACAAATTACTCCAGTGAGCAACAACAACGAATCGAACCAAAAATTTATCGCATGAGGTTTCGAGACATTTTCTGTTTTTCTAGCTTTTTGTTTTTTCTTTTGAGGACCTTTCACGAATTTTTTCAACCAGGCGTTTCCACTAGATGTAACTTCAAATAAAAAAGATAAAAATCCATTATTCATAATGAAAATAATAATAAAAATAAAATCATTTAAATATGAGAAGAAAAAAAGACACATTGAAGAAATTTCGCATCAATTCAATATATTTGAAAATATTTCTGTGATTCTCTCGTTTTTCATTTCTTTTCCTACAAAAGGCACAAATCCACCTATTATATATTTATTTTCTGCTCATGTATGCAAATATTAAAGGCAAAAGAACACTCAAACAGATGACGCTTATGAATATATTTTGAATATCAAATAAAACGATGTGTTATGAGACAATCGTAAAGGAGAGAATGCGGAGGAGAAAAGGTAAGCTTGATTGAATAAATATGTTTTGGAAAAAAGATTAAAAGAAGTGGTTTTTAATAGAAAATGATCTAGATATCGGTGATTTTGCATATTTTTTTAAAGATTTGTGATAAAAATAGGATTTTTTCGGGAAAAAAATTTCAATGAAAATAAAGTATTTAAAAGGAAGTTTAGCATTATTTAAAAATATTTTTTTTTTCTAAGAAATTTTTTTCGAGAAGAAATTTAAATTATAAAAATATAAAAATATTCTAATTTCACAATAAATAAAAAAATAATTAGAATAGCTTGTTCTTATAAGTTACAATAGAAAATATGTATTATAAAAAATATTTTTTTTTGTATAAATTTAAATTTTTGATTAATTCTTCAAAATTTTTTAATATTTTTTTTTGTTCAAAACAAAATTAAAAAAAAATATTTTAATTTAAAAAAATTTAAAAAATTTAAAATTATTAAAAAAAAAAAAAATTTTTAAAAAAAAATTTTTTTTAAATAAAAATAATTTATAAAAAAAATAATTTATAAGGAAAAATAGTTTATAATTGTTACAAAATTAAAAAAAAATTTTATTAAAAAAAATTTTAAATTTAAAAAATAATTTTTACAAAATTAAAAAATTTTAAAAATAAAAAAAAAATTAATTTTTTTAAAATTAAAAAAAAAATAATTTATAAGAAACCCTTAATTTGTTAAAAAATTAAAAAAAAATATTAAAAAAAATTGTATACCTATATTTTTTTTGAAATTATAAAAATAATTTGTTTATAAAAAAAAATTATTTAAATAAGAAAAAACCAAATTTAGAAAAAAATAATTTTAATTTAAAAAAATTTTAATTATTTTCTTGGTTTTTATCAGTTATTTTTTTTTTAAAAATAACACATTTTCTTGGTTTTTATCATATTTTAGTTCAACAAATAAAATAATTGCACGTCCAATTTTTGTTTTAAATAAAAATTATCAAATAAAATCATTTACAAAAGCCCAATCTCTGTAAAAAACCCTACATGACAAATTTTATAAAATTTTTTATTCAATTTTTTTTCGTTAAATATTTATCAATGGAATTCAACAGAAATTTTCTTTTGAACTCTAATCGAATATTTACAAAATACATTTGTTTAAAACTCACGCTGGACTAAATATCAGCGATTTGCATTCAAAATAGAGCTTTTAATGGCAGAAATGTGCTCTACAATTATTTCTGGATAAATGTAAAGCTTTATATTTAAAAAAAAATAAAATTTCCTTTGAAATTAATCCCTAATAAACCAATCTCTGTCAATTTTTCTTTAAATTATTATATAATTGATCATATCTCCAATAAATAATAAGACTTATATGATTGCAACACCGCATGAAAACCGTATTAATTCGAGGCATAATGATATATTTATCTACAAAAGACTGATGACGCTAATAACTGCATTGTTCTAAATATTAAAACAATCTTATTGTTTATTATGCTACGATTATTATTAAAGTAGACCTATATCGAACACACAGTTTTGGTCATTCAATTTGAGTTTGAGTTGCCGCCCGAGCCGAATGCCTTATATAACAACCTCCTAACTAATAATAATAAAACACACATGATAATATTATTATTAAGATTATGTTTGGTGGTGACATTGATTGTTTCAATTTGTGGACTCTCTCGAACGTCGACGTGTTCACATAATAATAATAATAAATATTTGCATTTATCGCAATATAATATAATGTAGAAGTGAACAATGTTCTTCTCGGAAAGTCCTGTCGTATTGTTATTTAATAATTATTAATTGGTACATAATTGTGTGTTTGCGATAATAAACTTCTGTTCATTGTTCGTTTTCGAAGCAGAGAGACTTAAGCTCGTATTGTTATGTAATAATGCGACAATCTTAATGGAAAATGGTTTCCATTGAAAAAAGTCTAATCTTCTATTTTGACAAAGACAAGTTGCAATCAGGAGACAGAAGCAGGACAACAACTCACCTTTGTGCTCGAAATCATAGAAGACGAACATGACGAAGATAAAGAGCACGCAGCACAATAGGATGCAAATCCAAACATTTGTGGAGAATGGCAGCAAGAAGATATTCCGTAATGCATTCGGATCGTATGGCTGCAGCAAGAAGAAACACGGCCTGATTATGTTTCATGATGAAAATGATGAGAAAAGAAATTGCAAAAAAAAAATTGAAAAGAAAGATTAAAAAGTATATTAAAAATTACACGGTTCGACAAAATATGCTGAATTATATTTCTTAAAAACTATTTTTTAGGTTTAACGAAATGATAGAGAGCCAAAAAAATATTTGACATTTTTTTCTGGTTGGTAAAGCTGATAACTAACTTTTTTAAAAAGGTTTTTCAATCTTATTCTAATTAATCCAATCCAAGCAAATAAAATTAACAAATTTAAAATTTTTGAAAGGCAATTTTTGAAAAGAATCTCGAATCCGCTACTGAATAAATATTAAAAAAAATAATATTTTTTAAAATTTTGAAATACATTTTTCATACAAAATGGCAAAATTTGAACAATTTTTGATATATTTTTAAAATTGTTCTGAGGATATCTCAAATTAAAATTTTAGAAAAAAATTTCACATCACATAGTGGGAATTTTGGCCTTTTTAGATCCTTAGGGGCTAAAATAAAAGCCTTTTAAAATTTTCTTACAGTTTACTAAAATTTTTTATTTTTTTCGAAAAAAAAATTTTTTAGAAAAAATAAAAATCGAGTAAATTTTATGATTTACAGTCAAAAATTTCTATATTTTCCATGGAAAAATATATTTATTGTAATAATTGTATGATTAATAGAATTTGGGCTCAAAAAAAATAATTTTTAAATAATTAACGAGTTAAATCGAACTAACTGATCGATAAAATATTCAATTTATTTAAATTTTCATTTTTGAAAAAAACTTTAAAATGCTTTTATATGTCCCCTGAGAGTCTAAAAAGGCTCAAATTTCTCACTGGGCATCGGATTTCATAAAAAAAAAAAAACAGAAAAAATGAGATTTTTTGATGGTTCTGAGTTAGTTAAACTTAAAGTAGTCAAAAAAACTTGAATTCAAAATTCTGTAATGAGCTTCGTTGTTTTTGTGCAATTTTAGTATGGTTGGGTATGCCAAAGAGGTACTTGAGTGCACTAAAAATGTCTAAAATATCAAAAGCTTATTCCAAGTTTCAAAATTTAGGCTTTTTCGATTACTTTAAGCATAACTAATTCAAAACCATCAAAAAATTTCATGTCATTTTTTATGTTTTTTTTTTTGGTGAAATGATGAAATCGGATGATGAGAAAATTTTTTCTAAAAGTTTAATTTGAGATATTTTTTATGAAATCAGGTCCAAAAAAAAAATAAAAAAAGGTCTTAATTTTATAAAAAGTAATTAAGAAAATTTATGTTGAAGGGGACTTCGAATTCAAAAATTACAAAAATTTTTAACTTTTTTTTTTAAATTTATTTTGTCCCATTGGACTTTCTACATGGGAATTTCATTAAAATTGCAGTAAAAGCCAGAAATTTGTCGCATCGTGATCAAATTTCAAAGAAAACTACTCACCGTTCAAGCGCTGTATAACCGACACCCGTAACTGCCTGCTGACGTGCTTTGTAGTAAAAAATGGGACTTCCCCCGAGATCTGCCTCATCTCGTAACAAACTTCCTACCATCCCGTCCCACGTATCGTTTACCGGATATCCCCAAGACTTGACGCGTCTCACGTGAAACGTCAAATTGTGCATCCACCGAAAATGCTCGAGAATTGCCATGTTCATGCGATGCATCGAATCGAGATGCAAGTTATAAGTGTGCTTCAAATAAAGCTCAAACGGCTCATGAATCCTTTGCTGAATCACAACCGTCACTCGCAACATTGTCCCTTCCATGTCACGACGCCGCTCGAGACGATTAGAAATTGCCGCGAATGGCGATGATTTTCTCTTCCTCTCGGCATTTCGTTCTTTTAGTGACATCGTCGTGACATCATTAAAATAAATTAAAGGTTTTTGCTTTGATGAGGTCGATGGTAATGATGGGAGAATTCCGTATCCGAGTAAATTGATATTTACTTTGCGTCGTGGATCATGACGATGACTTGGTTTCCTGCCAATGATTTATGAAGAAGGCACGCAAATGAGAAAATTGCGGGGAAATGTCAACGAGTGATCCACAAAAACAGCGTGACTCGATGGTGAGTTTTACATTTTGCAGGGTAATAAGTCAACATGTCGTCATGAAACTCGTTAGAGCAAACAAAAAATATTAATTGAGAGGACAAGCACATTACATTTACAGTTTTTTACGTGCGGTATTCATTTCACTTTTTAATGCAAGGAAAAAATTAATTAATGATGATGTTTGCAACATACAACTTTTTAACGTGCTTGGGTTGATTTTTTTGTTCTGAATTTACGGAAATTACTACATTCATTAAAGGCATGTGAAAAATTAGAAATTCTGACTAAAAATTGACTTCAAATAAGTCTAGCAATTACATTCTGTTTGGAAACATGAAGTTTTGTCTAAAAAATTCGTTTGAAAGGAAATTCATCCTAAAAAAAATTAAAATATATCAGAAAGTCATAGTTTGAAAACATATTTTAACATAAATTTGCTTTTGAGTCTGTCTGCAACTCATTTAAAACGTAAATTCTTGTTAAAAATGTTCCTTTCATAACATTTAGATATCTAAACTGTCTGGTTAGATATCAAATATGCCTTTGATAGTTCATGGAAGTTCAGTTTTGATATAAAACGTCGGTTAACATTGCTATTTAATATTAAAATTCTGGGTAGAAACTTGCATCTGATAGATTCTAGGAGAGCTAAAAATGGATCTTCTTGTTATTTTTAGTCAAGAATCCATTGAAAATATATTTTTAGATTATTTCTGTGAGTTTAATAAATCCAAATTTTCGGTAAAATGTCTTGTTTTTGATTTGCTAAGGTTTGTCTTGACAAATCTGACAAACGCTTCAAATCGCATTGTTTAGTTGCCACAGTTTGTTTCATATTGTACTGAAATTTCATTGAAAATTTGAACACGCTTTTACCACACAAATCAACCGATTTCGTCTTTTCATAGAAAAAAAAATGACATGACATTTTTTTATGGTTTTGTGTTATTTCAAGGCCTAAAGTAAAATTGTAAATTCTGGAATGAACATCAGTGTTTTTAGGTATTTTTAGTTTTCCAGTAGGACAAAATTACCTTTTTTTAAGGCCTGCTTGTATGATTTAAATCAAAGATTTGAAAATCAAATCTTGATCTGATTTTTTTTTCGAAAGGTAAATTTTGTAAAAATTAAAAAAAAATAAAAATTCGAATTGTAAAAATTTGTATTAGCAAATTTCAAAAATTTTTTGGAAAAAAAACATTTTGATTTGATTTTTTAAATCAGAATTAATTTTTTTCAAAAAAATTTAAAAATTTAAGGCGGAACTTTTCAATGAAATTTTTAAATTTTTTTTTTTTTTTTCAAAAAAATAAAAATTTCGGAATTTCTCCATGTAAAACTTTGAGAGCCTTATTTTCAAAACCCCACGGCCTTAAAAAAAGGTAATTTCGACCCACTGAAAATTGGTTGGGTATGTTAAAGAGATACTTGACAACCTCCAAATTAACTAGAAAATGTCTAAAATCTCAAAAGCTCATTCCAGGATTTTAAATTTAGGGTTTTTTCGAATACTTTAGGTCTAACTACCACAAAACCATCAAAAAATCTCATGCTATATTTTTTTCGATGAAATGATGAAGTTGTAGGATATCACAGATAATTTAGTCTCAATCTATTATTGCTTCTTAATTCATATGGTTGTAATTCTCCGAGTCTTTCGATGTTAATTGTCAAGTAGTTTGGAAACAGATTCATTGTTGCTTTGTAAATTATGACTAGAACGTTAAAACATATTCGTTGCCAGATACTGAGAGGTTCTGTTTTTCAAGATGTCACTTATCCTGTTGTATCTGTTGCCTTGTATTGCCTTTTTATCCAATTTTAACTGTAAAAAAATCTCAGAAATTTTATTTTTGAATAAATTCAGCGTTGTCTACAATCAAAATTTTACTTACCTTATTTTAAGGCTGGTATAGAAATAAAATTCTGGTTAAAATTTCTCACTGAGAGTTTTTAAATATCATAAATTTCCTCATAAAAGTGTCTAGCAAACGAGTTTCGACTAAAAAATTTCTTTATGAGTAAATGTTCCAGCTAAAAATCATCAACAATAGTGTCTGGAAACAAATTTCTGATGAAAACTCCATCTAAAAATATAAAATAATGCATTAAAATTTTAATTTTAAACCAAAAATTACCAAGCAGCTCATTCAGCAACTCCTTTCCTCTTTAAAATTCATTATGAACTCCAAACTTTTCCAATCGAAAACTTTTTGATTTCCTAAATTGATCAGAAAAGCGGCGGCGTTCCATTCACTCACATGGGAAATTAATTACTACGAGGAACCAAAAAAAAATATCTAACCAGTTATTTTACAATATTTTTCCTCTACTAATCCCGTCGCCGTCGTCATAAATTGTTAGATTTTTTTTTCGAAACGGAAAAATATTGTATTATCTTCGCATTTCAGTTGAACAGGGACACACACGCGTTGCCATATCTTATATGTTGGTCTGCTGCTTTTCACATCGCAATGCCAACAAAATATCAAAATATGAGTTGCACACAACTCACAACAGAGAAAAAAAGGAAAATAATACAATATAAAAGCATAAAACAGCAAATTTAATGCTATATGTATCATAAAAATTGAATAAAAACCACTTCACGTTCGTTTTTTTTTCGCTCGTTTGTGTGCCAGACATACACACAGATCTCTATTGTTTCCTCGTGGAATAAACATCAGAGTGGCATCAGAGTTTTTCACTAAATTTCCACATGCGGCACGGGAAAAAAATCTAAAATTGCTTCGGTATAACCTTTAAATGTAGCTTTGAGGAGATGCGAGTGAGTGGAGTTGAGTTAATTCGAAATGCATGCATGTGCCTTGTCCTTCATTCGTCGTCGCTTGCCATAAAACACTTATGATGTGAAACATTTTTATGTTGTGCAATATCCGCCGACTGAAATGATGCTCAAACGCGTACAGCTTGTTGCTTTCATTTTGTCCTCTTTTTCATTTTTTGATTTTTATTTCATTTTTGCCAACACTGCATTTTTATCTATTTGCCTCGAACACGACGACACACATAAAAAAAAACAATTTTTCAGACTAAATAAAATCGGGCAGTGTTATTTGAGATTCGCCAACACACACGAAAAAAAACGTTATAAAAAAATCATTATAAAAGCATCAAATTGTGTGTATTCGTGTGTGAATGAAATGAGCAAAAAAAAATAAAAATAAAAAAAATACAGAGAGACACATATCCTTTTTATAAAACAATAATAAACTTGCCATATATCATAGAGCGATACTTGTTGATGACCTTGTTTTGTTGTAGTTGTGCTGCTGTTGGTCGCCGTTTCGCGTGCATCGTTGTTGCTGCCGAGCAGGTTGACCACAGTTATTTTCGAATCAACGTGAATATTCAATTCATTGAACCAATTATTGATGGTGGCGACGACGAGTTGCTGTTGCGGAGAGGTGACGGTGAGGATCCAATGGAATGTCGCGTTGAAGAGATTTTTGGACGAAGCCTGAATGGATTAAAAAAGTAATAAGAATTTTAGATAAATTATTAAAAATTAAGATTTTTAAAAGTAGTAATTAATTAATTTTGTTTTTAATTTAAATTTAAAAAAAAAATAATAATAATAAATAAATTACTAGTCTTAATTTTTGATAAAACGAATTATTTAATTAACTTTTTATGAAAATTAAAATTTTTAGGAGTTTTATTTATATTTTTTTTTTATTTATTTTATACATAATTTATAAATAATTTATAAAAATTTTATAAATAAAACAATTTTATTTATTTTTAATATTTTTTTTTATCAAAACAGTTCAAAAAAATAACAAAATTTGATATTGAATTTACTAAAGAAAATTTTAGAATTTTTTTTTAAACTAGGCCGCTCCAAATGAAACTCAATAGTTTTGTCCGATGCCCCATTTTAAATTCGAAAATCCAATGGGGCAAAATAAAAAAAGTTAAAAATTTCATCAAAAATTACCTATTTTTGATGTATTTCCATAATTTTTCATAAAACTTTCAAGAAAATTTTTCAATTTTTAGTAATTTTGTATTCAAAATCATATTTCGTCAGAAAATTTTCTTTAAAAAAATAATTTTCATGAAAATTATTGAATGTTTTTTTTCAAAAAAAATTTTGACAGTTATTTTTACCATATTGATTTTTTTCAATTTTAATTAAAATATTCTTAAATCAATTTTTAATACACAAGTATCAATGTAAAAAAAAACTCAAAACAACAATAATATTGATTAACTATAAATTTTTTTTAAAAATTTAGCATTTTATATGAAAAAAAGTATTTCAAATTTCTTTATTTTTTTGCCACCCCCATTTTTATTTCAAAAATTTTGGACAAAACTATTGAGTTTTATTTGGAGCGGCCTTAAAGACTTAACACCAAAAAGTTAAAATTAATAGGTTTGAATATTTTTGACACAAATTAGTTAAAGGTTAAAATTCAAGTTTAAATTACATATTAAATAAATTTTTTTAGGAAAGTTAATAAAATATAAAATTTTTAATGAATAATGTGGAAAAATTCTAAATTTTATTATTTTTTTTTTTAATTACCTAAATTAAATTTTAAAAAAATTAAAATTTTAACTGAATTACGACATTTGCTAAAATTACTAAAAACTTTAAAAATTATAGCGAATGTTATAATTCAATAAAATTTTAGAAATTTTAACTCAATTTATGAATTTCGAAAAATAAAATGGCTAACATTAGTCTATAAATCGCTTAAAAATGTATATTTTTGAAAATTTTTGATTTTTTTATACTTTAAGTGATTTAATCATTTATTGATGGATATTTTGGTGAAAAATAATATTAAAAAAACGCAAAATTTTAAAAAATTAGAAATTTTTAAAAAAATATTTTTGATTAAAATAATTATTTTTTTTAAAAAAGAAATACTTTAAAAATTCTGAAAAAAATACATTAAAATCCATTAATCCAATGCTAAAAATTATGATTTTTACTTATTTTTTTGAAATTTCCTTACCATTTCAAGCACTTTAAAATTATCTTCGTAATCCATATCGACCAAAAACGCTTGAGGAGCTCCAAAATCATCAACGACAATTTCCTCAGAACCATCAGAAAATTTCAAATAAATCTTTTCCTCATAAAATGGCAAAGGATCAATATCTCCAAAGCTATTTCGAGAATATTTTAATGAGAAAAATACAAAGTTGGTCAGAAAATGTTGACTTACCTTTCAATTTGTTCCTCATCATGAGCAATAATCGTGCAAATACTCAGGTGAACTCGCTTTAAATATTCAATCACGAACTCATGCACCTGTTTCTTGCTGATTTGATGAGTTTCAGAAGCTTCTATTGATCTGAGAACCAGAAAAATTAAATAAAATTTTAAATTTATTGAGAAAATTAACATTTTGAGAACTTTTCTTCTCAAAAATTAAATGAAAAATGAATTAAATTATAAAAAAATGTTCGAATAAAGACATTATTTTCGTTAAATTGATGATTTTTGAGTGACAAGTTAATGATGATGTCACTAATTTTTCATTATTAAGCTTTCAACTCGTCAATTTTTAACAAATTTAATTCAAAATAGTCATTTCAAGGATTTTCGTCACAAAAAAATTATCAAAATAAAATTTTTAAATCATTTTTCATGAATTTTTTAAAGAAATTTCATCAAAAAATGACCGAGGAATACCAAATTTATCAAATAACGAACAAATTTTTAAATATTTTTCACTAAAATCAATTCCATACTCCTCAATTTTAGTTCCCACATCCGCCGCTGGTGCGCTTCCATCACATTTTGAGGTACCTTACCGCGAGCGCTGCATAAGTGCTTCCTTTTCTGTGTAAAGTTTTCATAATGGTGAGAGTTCGCTCCTGTTTTTTCCGGAATAAAACTGAAAAATGTGCATTTAGTGGCGAAATTTTTGCATAAATCCGCGTTCCAAGGGCTTTTCCACAGCCCGCTAATGGAGATTACCCGTGAAATGTGTTAAAAACTTGTGAATTTCACTAAAGTTTGGGTACACAATCCACGTGCACATTTGACAGCTAATTCTGTGTCTATAAATCCAACGAGCGGGTTAAAGAATTAATAAATTTTTAATTTTTCTCTATTTTGCAGGGTCGTGTCAGAACCAAGACAGTCAAAAAGGCCTCCAAGGTCATCATTGAGAAATACTACACCCGCCTTACGCTTGATTTCCACACAAACAAGCGTATTGTCGAGGAAGTCGCCATCATCCCGACCAAGCCACTCCGCAACAAGATTGCTGGGTAAGTCATTTTTTTTGCCTTAAAAAATAATTTTAAATTAATTTTTTCGAATTTTTTTCGCAGTTTCGTCACACATTTAATGAAGCGTCTCCGCCACTCACAGGTCCGCGGAATTTCCATCAAATTGCAAGAAGAGGAACGTGAACGTCGCGACAACTACGTGCCCGAAGTTTCCGCATTGGAGCAAGACATCATCGAAGTTGATCCCGAAACCAAGGAAATGTTGCGTATGCTTGACTTCACAAACATTACCGGACTCCAATTGACACAACCAACCACCGGTAACTTTGGCAACCGAGGAAACCGCAACTAAATTGTATCATTGAGTGCATCGGAGACCATCTGCCGACGGATAATTTTGTATCAATACAAAAAAATCAAGACTTCCTTGATGAAATAAATAATTTTGAAGACCATAAAAAATGCTTTTGAGCCAAAACTAACCTGATCAACCACCAGAAATGAGGTCCTTAATACCTCATTTGGGTTCATTTTGAATTCAGGAAGATTAAATTCTCGTTTACACTTCAATCTCCGAAGAAAATTTGGAAGATTGAGCACAAAACTTGAGACATTTGATGCCCAAAATGCGAATTTTTATGTTTTTCAGCCTTCTTTGAGCGAATTTTTCCCCTTTTTAGTCTTTTCAATGGAAGTCCCATATGACATAATCTTCCATTCCTCAACTTTCCACTTGTCATCGTAGCTACGGCTGCTGTTTATCCACTACAACTCTGTTGGGTGTGTGCAATAGTATCAAATATCTCAAAGAAACTTTTAAAAAAAATCTTAAAAAATTCCAAAAGTTGCCAAATTTTATGAATTAAGTGCTTGCCAATTTATTGAACCAATACTCAAACTACAGGATCAAGTTCTTGCCAATTACCATCAACTTTCAACACGAAAAACGAATTATTACAAGTAAGTCATTGCAATTCAGAGAGAAAATCAATATTACGGTACTTTTTCTGTGTCGGAAAATTTTTACCGGTTCATCGAGCAGAAATTATAAATTATTTAAATTAATTTTTGGTCTTGAAAAGTTTTTTTATAAGATTTTTATTCATGAAAATTCAAGTTTTGATTGAAACTTTTTAAAAAATCAGAACTTTCATATCAAAATATTTGATTCTAACGCCGTACAAGACGTATACACGGAACTTTTCATGTGTGAAAATCATCAGACGAGATTAAATTAAGGTCATAAGTGCCGTGAGCAATCATTGGAGATGAGTCTTTTTAAGAGGATGAGGGAGATTTTTGGAGGGGGAGACTGGAAAATGCTTGGAATGTTGGCTGGAATGTCAGATTTAAAATTTTTGAATGTTGTTAGCCGTTATTTTGGGGAGAATTATTTTTTGTGGGGTTTTTGTGAAAATTTTAAGTTTCGCGATTTGTAAAATATTTTTAAAAAAAAGTTTGGGAACAAAAATTAAATTAAGAATTTAAGTTTTTGGTGTTTTAGTTAATTAAAAATTCTTTAAAAATTAGAAAATTTGGTTAAAACTCGAAATTGATTTTTTTTAAAATTTTGTTTTTAAGCTGTAGAAAATTATTTTTTTCCTCATAAAACAATATTCGATACAAAATTTTGATTTTCATGGATTTTTTTTATTTAAATGTTGTTGAAAAGAGATTTTTATTCAATTTAAAATTATTTTTAATTTTTAAAAAAATATTTAATTGATTAAAAATTAATTAATTAAATTAAATGATGAATTTATTAATTAAATTAATTATAAAATAATTAAAAAATTTTTTTAAATTTAATTTTAAAATTTTTTTTAATTTTTTGCTTAGATATTTTTTTTTATATTTTGGTAATTTTTTTTTTATCCAAAATTATTTTCTGTTATTTTCTTTGTTTAAAAAAATTAAAAATCTTACATTTTTTGATCATTAAAAGTATTATTTAAAAAAAAAACCGACAACTAGCACTTAAAACCCCTCGCGAAACGTAAACTCCCCCCAAACTATACAAAATATGCGAAAAATCATGTTTGTTTGGAGTCGCAGCGGGCGTAGTTGAATGCTCATTTTGAGTTTAACTTTTGTCGTAACAACACGAAACAAGAATTTCGGTAATAATTTTTTTTATCGTGTTTATCAATCATCATTTTTATAAATAAACAATAAAAGTAGTGAATCAATTTGTGTAACAAAGAAAAACAAAAATAGAGACGTCATTAAAAAAATTAACGAAAAGGTGAAAAAAGTTTCATTATAAAATTATAAAGAAAAATTATTAAAAAAAAAAAAATGAAACGAATCACGTGAAATCTCGATTAAGACTTTGAAGGCGACACTTTTCTTTTTAAAACTGCATAAAATTGCGGCACATGCAATTTTCGCATGCAATCAAGATAAAAGTCTTAATTGTGCAATTAATTTTCCGTCGTCGACCACTTTTCCTTTTACTCCGTCGACCGCCTCCTTTCCACGTAACAATTTCCTCTTCTTTTTCCTCGATAAGCTCTAAACACGAAAAATGCTCATTTTCTTCGTTGCTGCTCCTTGCAATCAGAATGCAACAACATAATTGATTAATTTTTATGCAAAATGTTCGGCGAAACGAGCAATTAGGTCAGTAATGAAGAAAAAAAGGAGAGACCGGTCGTTGAATTCAATTCAAAACTGCGCGATTTTCATGCGAATGTCGAGCAAATATTGAAAGAAGCCTACGAAGCTAGCTTGGCAAAGAATGTGGGTGAACGACAAGTATGTTGTTTTAAAGTCGTGCTAAAAATACCTAATAATGTTATAAAATAACATGAGACAAGGGACTTGCTTGCAACGCGCGTAATGAAATGCAATGCAACCGTGTTTTTTTGTTAAATCAATAATAAAATGTGGAGTTTTTGTATTTTTTCGGAGGAGTATTCAAGTCAATTTTTTCGAGTTTGTATATTCCTCTGTGAATTCGGAATTAATTAACCTTGCATGCATGCAATTTTTAGTAGCAACGAGTTAGTCACTTCAGAAGTTGTGACAAAACGGAACGAAACGGAAGGTCAGAAATCCGCCAAAAAAGGAAAAACCAGTTGAGTGAGTCTGACAGATTAAATTTTGTAGTTGTAAAAGTTATGAATTTATCGATTATCAACAACATAAATTCACGTTAATTTTCTCTTGAAGCTCCCATAAAAGGGATAGTGAATGGAAAAATAAAGAGAAGGAAAATATTATTTAACTTCAAAGTTAAGAATATAAGTCAGTGGAAGGAGGAATTGGATAAGGACGACAACTCGTCACTTTTATGCTTCGTTAGTGATTTGAAAGGAGCGTAAATGAAGTAATTTTTATAAAATAATTGACATGAGTTGTAATATTTTAATATATGCTGTTTTAACATAGAATATTTACTTTCAATACAAATATTGTATATTTTTTGATAAATTTAAGAAAAAATCAATCCTCAGAATTCAAAAATATTTAAAATTGAATAAAATAAATAATATTTTGTATGAGAGGCAGTGGCGTTCCTATATAAGGGGAGCAAAAAAGTATTGCATAGATCGTATTTTGAGATAAAAAGAAATAATTAATGCTATTAAAATGACGATGATGTACGTATTTTTATATTATCCGCTGAAGTCGCATATAGGCGAAGACTTATGCCAATTCAGAAGATAATTTTTGGACCAATTTTAATTAATTATTGTGTATTTGTCTATTTTTGTAATTCAAAGAAGAAGATTTTGTCTTGTCAAATTTTCGGTTGTTGTTCTTTAATGTCCATTTTGTTCATTAATTTTCTCTTCTTGACAGGACGGGCAAAATTCTTCAAGATGCTTATACCACATATTAGCTTGTTTTCTAGATTTTGTTCGTTTGTAAGTTTCTGTACAAATCCTGACTTCTATTTAGCACGAACAAATTTTATGTAAGTTTTCGACCTTCCTATCCTTAAGATAAGACGGGCTCTTATTCTATTTTTTTCACAATTGAAAACATTTTTTTTTTAAACGAAGAGTTTGTATATTGTTTTTAACGGGTCATTCAAAAACCCATAGCTTGAATCCAGTTACATGAACATAATTTGTTCAGTTTTTATTTAAGCATCTGTAATTAAAGTTACAGTCAGTTTCATATTAAACTAATAATGATCAAATTTCTTGCTTTCTTCTAAATTAATCACTTATTTTGTACTAAATTACTCGTTTGACAATTTGGTTGTTGTAGCGACAGATTTACACTATTTCTGTTTCTAGGTCTAGGCCCAAGAAATTGGCTGCTTCTACGGGGTTTTTTTCATAAGTCCCTGGTCAGACAGTTCTGACAATTTGGTCAAATCAAACACATACTTGCCAGAATTGTTATCACCTCCTTTGCTGTTTTCAACTCAAGACATATAGGCTAGTTTCTGTTTAAAAGACTGACAAAAGTAAACTCTAAATGAACTTAAAAAACTTCAGCATTCAGTTTCAATTTAGTTAAAATTCGTTTAAAAAAAGTTAAAATAACATAACTTACTTGTGTTCCCCCAAAATTTTTTGTCCAACTACTCCACTGAAATAAAAAAAAATATTATACTAAACTAAACTAAACTATTATTCGTCTTTCAACTCAAAGCTCATTCTTAACAACTTTATCACTTACCACTTGACCCGTAATTCATTCATTGTAACGTAATTTCTTGCAAAAACTCCTCCACAGGTCATTTAACGTGCCTACTGCCTCTCATTAACTTACATTTTCTCTGCAACACTATAATTTTGAGGTCGTTGCCTTATTAACTTATCGACCTCCTATTTTCACACCTTTTTACCGCCTTTCACTGCATTTCCTGAGAAACTTCCAGAACTTACGTCACTTTAGTGCTTCATGTGTTAAAAATATATTATTCTCGCGACAAAAACAGCAACAAAACTTTCAAACCTTGAAAAATTTCTTATTATGTTACCGAAAATGGTCATGAACCGGCAAAAGCTACCCACGCGCCTCACTCGTTCGTTCGATTTATTTATGCTTATTTACCTCTCGGTTTATTGTCTAAATAAAAACAGAACTTGTAATTAAGCAACTGTTTCGTTGTCTGTTATTAGCTGTCTATTTAAGGCTTTCGTCCTACGAAAAAAATAAAAATTAGAAAAAAATAGTTTTTTTCCTTAAAAAAAATTAAATTTTTTGCTATAAAAAAGTCAACATGAGCTTAAGTCAATATCAATAACGAGTCACATATGTTAATTTTTTGTTGTTCAAACAGAACTGAAACTGAGACACTCCCGCGTGAGTGGTGAATGACTCGTTCTACTGCATGCCGTGCTATGTGAGTGAATGTATCAGATCTTCTTTTTCTGCTACATATTGAACGTTATTACCTCATCTAAATATTTGTTTGTGTGGCACGGCGGCGTTTAATTTGCTCTATGCATGACGACGAACCAGTCTTTATGTAACCTTATTCGCGGTCACACGTCGAACGTGAGTTTAGTTTTTATTATTAAATTTTTTGCTTGTCTAGTCTCTCGCGATTATTTAGTATTGTTTATTTTGTTAATTCACCACGATTGTCGTCCAAAAATAGCTAAAAATTAGTCATAATTTTAAGAAAATTGAAACAAGAAAAAAAACTTACCAACCATCTGTTCGTTTGTTTAATAATTTGTGTCTTTTTTCCAGATCGATTATCGAAAATTTATTTATTAACGTAATTCACGTGATTGTGTGAAAGAAGAAAAAATACCTAGAAAAAAAATTAGTGCTTGAAATTAATTACAAGGTCAATTGATTGCTCGCTCATTCGCTTGCAGCTCTCATCTATTCACACCTAAAACAACAAACAACATCATCAAGTACAACAAATCGCACTAGAATGGAGTTCCGATTCGATTTAAGTGACTTATTCCGACATCCAATTGTCAAAATCAACAATTCCATGCTCCCATCGGGCTTTGTTGGAGATCGCCGTACTGCGTTGTGAGTATTTTTTTGTTGTTTATTTTTTTAAGTAATTTGTTAATGACCGGGCAGATCCATTGAATTATTTGACAATATCATAAAAATAATTTATTGAATTTAAATGATTTTTAACATATTACAGATTAAAAGATTATTTAATATTTTTTTTTAAATAAAATAAATTTAATTTTTTTAAAAAAATTTTATTTTTGTTACAACTAAAATTTAATTTTTTTTTAACAATTTTAAATTTAAAAAAAAAAAAAATTATTTTTAAATTTTTATTAAAAATATTTTAAATTGTTTTCATGCAATATTTCAATAAAAATTGTAAAAAAAATAAATTACAATTTCTTTTATTTTTTTTTTAAATTAAATTTATTTTATTTTTTAAAAAAATTATAAAATAATCTTTTACTCTGTAATATGTTAAAATCATTTAAATTCAATAAATTTAAATTAAATTAAATTATTTTTAAAAAATTAAACCAAAATAAAATAATGTGTAATGTGTACTTAAAAATTTATTTTTTTTTTAATTTTAATGAAAAAATATTTTATTTTATTTAAAAAAAATAAATTAAAAATAATAATTTTTTAAATAAAATTCAGTTATTTTGGATTTAAAATAAAAAAAAAATTAAAAACGTTTAAAAAAATAATTTTCTATTAAAAAATTATTCTGTCCAATATTTTTTATTGTCAACATAATTTCAATGGACTTACCCGTTTTAAAAATTAATTTAAAATTAGTCGCTTCACGAGTTTTTTAGTTCAATAACTCCTAAAAAAAAATTGGTTATTGTCTTCATTTTTAACATATTTTTTCTTGAATAGTAAATAATTAATTTATTTTTTAAATTAGAAATTTATGGCAATCGTCTTTTGTTTGCCATTTTTGGTTTAATTTTCCTTTGTAGATAAAAAATTTAAATTTTTCATGATTTTTTTCGAAAGTTGAAGTGATAAACGATGCGCCACATAATCCAGTTCAATCCAAATTTAGACACGTTTCCGTAATTAATCCGAATTTTTATTCTTGATTTCTTAATAAATGTCAATTCAATGACAATTAACCTTGATTCTTGATTGTGGCTCGTATTTTATCACTCGTTAACTATCATGTCTTGTTGATTTTATGTTGAAACAAAAAAAATAATAAAAAAAAAATTTTAACTCACTAACTTTTTTTTATCTGTCTAACTCCCTTGTGTGTGTATCATCACCAACAATCTTTATAAATAAATAAAATCTCGCACAAAATCACCTTTTTGCCACTTTCTTGATGTTTTTCTGGTGTGTCCGTTTCTACGCTCGAACGAAAAAAAAAATAGCATCGACGAGGACGATAAAAAGCGATGGTATAAGTAAGATAACTTTTTGAATTGGATCAATGTTGTTAATGTTTTTTTTTCTTTTCAAATTTATTTTTATGACAAAATTTTTGTTTTTGATCATTTTTGTTCTTCTTCTTCTGTGTTACACTCAAAAAACACGAACTCGGGTGCAGATATTTAATACGACGGTAATTCTTTTTAAATAATTAATGGAAAATTTTGTGAATCGTCAAACTTTTTCCTTAGTTTAGAGTCCATTCCATGTCCATGATCACCTCAAATTTGATGAGGAAGGACTTTTTCGTAGCTTAAAACGGAAAATTCTGTAAATAAATAAAATTAGCTTACTCAGCATTGGCTGTAAATAAGCTAGAATCGAATTTTTAATCGGAAATTCAAGCCTTAAATGATAAAATTCACTAAAAATCACGAAAATTGGGAAAATGTCAAATAAAATACACAAAACACTCGATTAAATTGTAATTTATGTTCGATACTTACACTTGTATGAATTAAATTCACTCCAAAATTGCATTGTAATTACTCACATAACACACTTTTGTTCATAATTTTCAGTTTAAACTTTAGTTTAGTTACTTTTTGTCATAAATTATTCATTTTTTTCATGTTTACTAATAAATTTTTCAATAAATTTATAGAGAAGCCACTGCCAAAATTGCCGAAGTCGTCAACGACATTGGAGAGACGTCCGCCAAATCACAAGGCTTGAGTGTTCCCGTTACCAGTGGCGAAAAATTGCGTCGTTCGGATCACGTTATCTACTTGCTGAACGAGAAAAATGATAAAAAGTGAGTAAAATGATTATTTAATTCAAAAGTTAAATAATAGATTTCGTTGGAAATTGTAACACCCAAAAAATTTTCCGCTGAATGTTGCGTGATTCTAAGAAAAAAAAAACAAAAAAATTACATAGAGGCACATAATTAACATTTATAATGAAGCTCTTGTAAAAAAATGTTTGTGGAAAGACGGAATGTGGTCGTGTTGCTTTATTCAACAATTAAGTTTACGTCGTTGTTGTTCTTTTTGAAGGTTTTTATGTAAATTTTTGTGATTTTTTGTTGATTTTTTTCGTCTGTCTGGAGAATTTTTTTAATAGTCGACTGAAAAATAATTTTAAAAAATATTTTTTATTTAATTTTTGATTAATTTACCTTTTTTAAAAAATTAAACAAAAATTAAAAAAAAAATAAAAAAATAAAAAATCCAAAATGAAAATTTAAAATTAAATTTAAAAAATTTTAAAAAAAATTTAATTAAATTTTTTTTTTTTAAAAAAAAAATTTTTTTTATTTTTTAATTTTTAAATAAACTTTTTATTTTAATTAATTTCAAATTTTTAATTTAATTATTAATCTTAACGTAAATTTTTTAAATAAAATTAATTTAATGTTAAATTCACAAAAATTTACTCACAATTCAGTAAAAATCAAGAAGAAAATCGGAATTTAGGTCACAAAAAAATTTAACAAAAAAATATTTTATTTTAAAAAATTTTTATTTAAATTAATTAATTAAAAAAAAAATATTTAATTAAAATAAAATTTAATCTCAATTATTTAAGTTATCAAATTAAATTTAATTTTAATTAAAAAAAAAAATTAAAAAAAAATCAAAAATTTTTAAAAATTAAAAAAATTAAAATTTTGAAAATTTATAAAAATTTAATTTGAAAAAAAAATTTAATTTTTAATTAAAAATTTTGAAAATTAAAAAATTTTAAATATGTTTTAAATTTTTAATTAAAATTTAATTTTTTAAAAATTTTAAAAAATAAATTTAAAATAAAATTAAATAAATTTAGAATTAAATTAAATTCAAATGAAATTAATTAAAAATTAAATTACGAATAAAAAAAATTTTAAAATTAAAAAAAATTATTAAAAAAATATTTTTAAACTACAATTCATCGTTAAAAATCAAGAAAATTTTAGGTCACAAAAAATTTAAAAAATTTAAAAACTTTTATAAGCAAGAAGAAAAAGCTTTGGACACACTAATTAAAAAATATTTAATTTAAAATTATTAAAAAATTATTTTTTTAAATTTTTTCAAAAAAAATTAAGATTTTTTTGATAATGACTTTATTTGTCAAATAAATAAATAAATAATTTTTATAATTAACTTTCTCCAAAATAATTTAATTAAATTTTTAACAATTATTTTCATCTAACAATTTTTTTTTAAATTCTTCAAAAATTATTTTTTTTTAATTTCACCAAAAATGCGCTAATAGCTCTTATTTTTATTCACAATATTAACTTAGGTCGTCACACGTTTTTACAATTTCTTACAAAAATGTTTTTCCAAAAGGCGAAAATTGGCTAACAACACAAAAATAACAAAAGAAAAAAGTTGGGGAGCTAAAATGTGTGTAATTAGGTCGACTTATTATTTTATTTATACTTTAATGGCAACCACAGCTGTACAATCCAAAAGCACACTTACCCTAGACCAAACTAAAAATCATAACCAACCACTGACGATGACGCGCACAAATTTTTAATAACAACTTTTTGTTGTTGTTCCTGTTTTTCTTCTTCAAAAAAATTTTCCAGCCAAAACTTTATTATTATTATATTTTCGCTTCGTCCATTATAAAACGATTAAAAACATGAACTTGATTTCTATTTTGTGGCAAAGGTGATAAAAGAGCGTCTTGACACTGACTTTCGCATGTCCCTGAGACAATTTTTGGTTCAATGAACGAAGTTTTTTCTCTCAAAAATTAATTTTTCATTAAAAAATTCAACGAGAAACGGAAAATATCAAGTTGTTAATGACAATTCGTGGAAATTAACTGAATTTTTTCTCACATATGTCACTAAATAGCTTTGAATATTGAAAAAAATGACACAAAGGTGGTTTTGACATGCAATTCTCAGTACATTTCTAATAATATGTCATTAAAAATAGCCATTTAACATGTTAAATAATGAACTTTTATCAGTTTTTTCTGTAAATTTTTGATTAGATACGCACTTTTTTTATTTAACGATTACGAAACATCGTTTTTAATCACTTTTTATCTGATAACCCATCGTTTTTACGCTATTTTCTGTCAAATGTCGGAACGAAAATCCATTCTTCTCCAAATCGGCAAAAGTTACTTCCAGATATTCCGTGTATCCTGCTGTTTTTGCTGCTTTTTGTGATGAAAGGCATGTAAAAATTGTGCTTGTTGTCTTCAGACCAACAGCTTTCATGAGTTCTATTCGTGCTTCAAGCATTTTAGCAGCAATTCCGCGTCTTCGGTATTTTTTATTCACTGAAAGTCCGAAATCCTACAAGCACAAACTGATCTTTTGGCTCGAAATTTTCACTCAAGGACATGATGTGCTTGCCACAATTGAAAATTTCACTCAGGGGTGCGGTTTTTAACGGGAGTTGAAAATCCTGCTCGGATGTGTCAAGGGCAAAAAGGATGTTTAAGGCTACGATTTCGTCGGAACCTTCTTTGAAACAAACGATTGAGAGTTTTTCGTTTAGGAGAATTTGGTAGAGTTGAGAAAATTCTTCTACTGCTTCAGGATCTTCGAGGACGTCTGAAAAAAATTTAAAAAAAATAATTTAAATAATATTTTTTAGTTAAAAAAATGTTTTTTTAATTTTTTTAATAAAAAATTATTTTAAAAAAATAATTTTAATATTTTTTTAATTAAAATAATTTAATTTTTATAAAAATTTTTTTAATTTTTTAATATAAAATTTTAAAAAAAAAATTAAAAAAAATATTTTTTTTTATTTCAATTTAATTAAATTAAATTTATTTATTTTAATTTAAATTAAAAAAAAAATATTTTTTAAAATTTATTTTTAATTTAAAAAATATTTTTAAATTTTTTTTTTAAATAAAAAAATATTTTTATTTTTTTTTAAATAAAAAAAATTATTTTTATTTTTTTAATTCAAAAAAATTTTTTTTAATTTTTTTAAATTAAATTAATATTTTTTTAAACTAAAAAAAAAAAATATTTTTTTTAAAAAAAAAAAGTTAAAATTGATTTAAAAACGAACCTTTTCCCTTAGCGAACGTCTCTTCCCCCAAATACTGTTCATGCGTCATAAAAGCAATCGCATCCGCATATCTCTCCATCGGCAAATCCTGGATCCAGTACTCGACAAGATCCTCACTTTCCGAGTCCTTCGCTTGAAATCTCGCATAAACGCGCGGAAAAGAATCTTCCACATGTGGCCTCTTCCAACGAAACATTTTTTCTTAAATTTTTTTTTGTTCCAGTTCTCAAGCTATTGCAACGCTTGTCGTTCAATGACTGAGTTGTCTCAGTTTTTGTCTCGTAAGATAACGAGAGAGACCGAAATTCGTGCGTCAAGATAAGAAATGTTATCAAAAACAAATTTTTGTGCATGTAAATGTGACCTAAAGAACAACAACAAACGCCCGTTGATGTCCTAATTTCGTCGAATTACCACCTGAGCGCCCTACATTTTTAATGTTTTTCTTTTATTTCCTTCTAAATTTTCGCCGCATGCCATTGATGTCGAGCGATTTGTGACCGCAAACCCGGATTTTCTGTATTTACAGCGAAATGTAGTCGTTTTTATTAGAAAAGCAAAAAAAAAACAATAACATTCAAGTCAAAAGTCTGCATTGCTGCCTCTCCATATAATAATCGTTATTACTAGCATTTTCACTACGTTATTATTTTATGAAGTTAAAATTATTCTGTTATTGCGTGTTTACTCCATTTGAGGAATTTCTTTACTTTATTATTGCTACCCCTGTTGTTGACGTCTTGTCACAATCGATAAAAATCAACACTTTAAATTTTTTACCGCATTTCGAAGAAAAAATGCGGTTTTATCATGGGTTAATGGGAATATGTTAGGTCACGTGGTTGAAAATAATTAAACCACGTGGTTTAGAAAAATAATTAACCTATGTCATAGAATAAAATTGACCACGTGGTTAAAAAAATTCAATTAACCACGTGATTTTTTAAAAAATTGTCACGTGACTTTTTATTGAGGGTTAGAATAAATTTTTAACCACGTGGTTTCTGTAATTATTTTTACCCACGTGGTTTTATGAATTTTTTCAATAGGTTTGTTTAAAATTTTCTAAGCCACGTGCTTTAAAAAAATTAATTAACCACGTGGTTTAAAAAAAATTGTCACGTGACTTTTTTAAGGTTAGAATAAATTTTAAACCACGTGGTTTCTGTAATTATTTTTACCCACGTGGTTTCATGAAGTTTTTTACACTATAAGGTTTGTTTAAAATTTTCTAAACCACGTGGTTTAAAAAATTCAATGAGCCACGTGCCTTAAAAAATCAATGAACCACGTGGTTTAAAAAAATAATAAAACCATGTGGCTTAGAAAACTTTAAAATAACCTTATAATTTGAAAAAAATCATGTAACCACGTGGGTAAACATAATTACAGAAACCACGTGGTTAAAAAATTATTCAAATTTGTAAAAATGTCACGTGAATAAAAAACCACGTGGTTAAAATTGATCACGTGACTTAATTAAAATGCGATTTTATCGTCGAACTTTCTTCGAATGAAACTTTTTTAACAAATTTTTACTTTTTTAATTTTTTCAGAGGTTTAGTAACCGGCTTCTTAAAAATCGGCAAAAAGTCCCTTTACTTGTTCAACGAACAGGGTAAGACGGTTTACGTGAGTGCCATCTGTTTGCTTGACTTCTGGATCCACGAATCCCGTCAACGACAAGGCTGGGGCGGCAAACTCTTCCAATACATGTTGGAACAGGAAAATTTATTGCCGCAAGAGGTCGCTTACGATCGTCCATCGCCCAAATTGTTGAACTTCTTGAACAAATATTACGGTAAGTCTTGAACTGAGGTGTTACTTGTAATTAAATTCACTCGCCGGTCTACTAATTTTCTCTATTTTTATGTTAATCGTTGCTTTTTTGTTTTAGGTCTGTACACGAAAATCCAACAATTGAATAACTTTGTGATTTTCGATGGATTTTTCGATAATAAGGGTGATTTAGAAAACGTTGACCGTCGCATGCGCATCACCGCTAGGTAAGTTACCTGCTTTCTTGGCTTTAAAAAAGTCAACATTAACATAACTCTCACATGCGAACGAACCGGGGCACGATTTAAAAAAAATTACTTGAAGCGTGTCTCAGTTTTTCCTTAACCTTTGTGCCGTTCAGTCAAACAATTTTTCACTAACTCGTAACTTTTTTGTGCTTTCTGTCTTTTTTGTGTGCTTCAAACAAAATTTTTGTCACTAACAATTAACAAAAAAAAAAAATTAAAAATGTGGGTGTCGATTCAAAGTCCTAACTGTAATCTCTTTGGGCCGCAATTCGTCAAAGAGGATGAGGATCTAACACATCATCACGCTACTAACCAAAGACGCTCAAACTCACAAACGCGCGGTGCCGTCTCGAATCCGCTCTCGCCCTCGATGGTGCAACAACAACCGCTTGGCAGATATGCGGCACCGAAACCCATGTCGAGCATGAGTCAGGTAAATTTAAATTTTTTCGCGATTTGTTGAAAATTCTCAAAGCATGAAAAGATCAAGATAAAAAATTTTCAATTTTCTTTGAATAAAAAAAAAACTTGAACCGACCCCGTTTGACACAAACTATTCATAAATAATTGCCGGAAACATAATCGTAAATAAATCTCTTTTTATTGTGTAAAATTGCAGCGAGACATCGGAAAATGTTGGGAAAATTCAAGGTGTGTCGGCACAGACCAGAATGTCCCATTTTACTTAAATTTTGTAAATAAAAGTTTTGCTGCTGATTTAAAATTTTGATAACCGGTGAAAAAATTAAAGTTAAATTGAATTTATGGGGTTGAACAAGTAAATGAAGAATTTTTACGATGGAAATAATTTTATTAAAGAAAAATGTTTAAAAAAAATTTTTTATAAAAAAAAATGTAAAAATTAAAAGAAATAAAAATTTAATTTTTGTTCAATTTCTGGGTTTAAGTGCTCAAAGCTTTAAAAATTAATTAAAAAAGTTAATAAAAAATGTCTAAAAAATATTAAAAATAAATTTAAAAAAAAATTAAATATTTTAATAGAAAAATTAACAATTTAAAAAAATACGAATTTGACAAAAATGTCAAATAAGAAAATATTTTCTCAAAACTTAAAATATTAAGGATATTTTTATTTTTCTTTCGGAATTTTTTTATATTTTTGGTATCATTCTCAATTCTTAAAAATTTAATATTAAACAACAACATTATTTATTTTATTTTATTTAATTTATTGTTTAATTTTTGGCTATTTTGTTCTCAAGTTTTCAAAATTTCACAGTTTTTCATTTATTTTTAGCTAAAAATTTTATTCATTTTTTTTTAATTATTTATTTATTTTAATTTATTTTTTTATTTTTTTATTTTTGATAATTTTTAAGTTTTAAATTTAAAATTAAAAATTAATAATTTTTAATTTTTAATTTTTTTAATTATTTATTTTTTTTAATTTTTTTTTTTTTTATATTTAGAAAAAAATATATTTTTTTTTAAATAAAAAATGAGCTTAAATTAATTAAATAATTCATTAATACAAAAAAAAAATTAAAAAAAAATAAAAATAATATTTTTAATAATTTTTAATGAAACATTTTCGCTTAATTTCTTCAAAATAATATTAAACTTTAATTCAAACGTCGAAAAAAAATATAAAAACTCAATTAAAAAATTTTCGCTTATTTCCGACGAAAAATATCTAAATTCAGTTCAAATATTAAATTATTAAAAATCAACAAAAAAAAATCTGCTTGTTGATTCACCAAATAAACTCTGCGCCAAATTAAATTAAATGTCCAATAATTGCATGTCAACCATCAAAAAAAGCATGAAAAATCCATACAAATTAAATTATAACCGAAAATTATATTTTTTTTTTGTGTAAATTGAATGATCAAAGCACGATGTAACAAAAAATAATAATTAAATCTACTCAGACAAGTAAACCGCACGCTTTCACTAAATATTAAAAAAAAACGATTTAAAAAATTTTTTGATGCCAATTAACGTCAAAAAACGCTGATTAATCTAAAAAAAAAACAATTAATCAGAGAAAAAATCTTGACAATTTTTCCAGATAATTCATAATGCCCCGACAACCGTAACTTCTGAGTCACCGAATAGGTAAGCAGGTCGTAGATGATTTTTTTTTAGAGAGATTTTTTGAATGAAATTTCACACAAATCCACACAAAAAAAATATTCTTGCCAGCAATTTTGACTTGAAACATGAAAAAAGTAAGAATCAATTATGGAAAGGACAATGTTCCTTCTAAATTTAGACATGAAAACGAAGGAAATTGTCGTTTAATATTCAAGAAGGTCATCGAAGTTCACTAAAATTGTGTGGAAAAACAAACACATGTCCTTATTTATATTTAAAAGTGACGTTTTTTTAACTTGAATTTTGTTAAATATGGTCAAAATTGCATGACAAGTACACAAAAGTACACGAAACACAGTATTTTGAAATACAGCACACGATTTTTCTTGAGTTTGTTCAGTTTTTTGTTTGAGTTTTTTACATTTTTTTCTTATCATTGGTGTTTTTTCTCTATTATTTCTTTCATTTTTTCATTATTTTTACAGAACGTACTAATTATTTCAATCAGATCAAGACTTCCAACCTTCATCATCATCAATCCATGGGCTTCTCTAGCGTGTTTTCCTTTTGAATATTTTATTTTTTGTAACATTTTTTTTAAATATTTTTTATTTATACAAAAAAAAATCTATTTTATTTAACAAAAAAAAAATATTTATTTAATTATTTTTAAGATTTTATGAAAAAAAAATCCAGTATTAACAAATGAATTATGTTTTTATGCAATATGACTAATAATTTTTTGTAAATTTTGTGAATTGTAAAAAAAAAAAATTAATTTCCAATAAAAAACATTCCAGTACTAATGAACATTACTACCAAGAGTACAATTCTTTGCATTCGCCGTCGTCCCAAGCACCGGTCAATCACGAAGCCGCTGACGAAGACGACGACGACGAGCAACCCGAAGGCGACTACCAAAAAAGTGTCGAAGATCTCGTGGATGGCGTTGCGGAAATCGATTTCGCCGAACAGCAACGTCAAGCTTCGCGTCAATCGTCTCGTCCGCCAAGCGTTCCGCAATCCCCAATGCGTTCGCATGCGGTACCCGAATCGCCACGCAGCACCACAAATGGTCATCATACGCCCACAAAAACTGACGGCACCAACGGGTATCATCAGCAGTCGCCACGAAATCCCAAAATGCCCGTTTCCAAAATGCACACGGGCCAGAAAAATATTTCGTCGAATGTGTTTGCGGCCGTTTCGCCAGGACAAAAAATGGAATTTGATCAGGAAAAGAACGAGGGATTTGGCAGTGTGAAGATTAACAGGCCGATCCGGAATCCGAATGAGCGACATGAAACGGATAGTGTCATGTCGCACGATAGTCGGATGACGGAGCAAGGGCACTTTGACTTGAAATATTATCACAACCGGTTGTGGTAATTTTTTTTTTGGCGTGAATGAGAATTTTTTTTTGAAAGAAAATGAGGAGATGGATAGGAAAAAATAACTTTTTAATGTTAGAAGCGAGCTAAAATTACTAAAAAAAAACATTCCTTTGTGAAAAAATTTAATTTTTTTTTCATTTAAAATTTATTTTTTTTAATTTTTTCTTAATTTAAGATTTTTTTTTATTTTTTAAAAAGTCACGTTTTTGTAGACTTGTAGATCAATTTTTGCTAAAATTATTGATAAAAAGTACAAAAGACCTTCCTAGTCTTAAAATTTAATTATAAAATTAGTTTTTGTTAAAAAAAATCGCACCAGTTATCGTTTGAACCAAATTCGTTGCAAAATATAGTTCAAATTTTAATATCGTTAAGATTTCCTTTAAGGATTTTTTAAAATATAATTTTTGTTGTTTTAATTTTGATTGCAGCGCAGGATATAAGAAAGATTTCCAGGATTATATTATATAATGATCCAATATGAATATCTACGTTTTTGGGAATTTTGGAAAAAAAATATATTTAATAAAAAATACAACAGACAAAAAAAAATACTTTTAGATCTAGAAAACTTTCAAATTTTTAGCCTGCAGTAACTAACCAAACTAATTTTAACCAATAATATTTAATTAATTGATGATGAATAAAAATGAATATTTCAATGCAAAAGTTTTCGAGATTTTTTTTTTTTTTTTTTGATGAAATCGATTTTGAGGACTTTTAAGGTAAGTTTTTCTTTATTTTGAAATTTTTAAAAAATAATTTTCATGAAATTTTTCTCGAATTTGTGGAAGTATAAGAGAAATTTCAATATTTAAAGAGGAGTCTGTTAGAAAATTAATTTTTATAATTAAAAATTAAATTTTAAATTTTAATTAAATTATTAAAAATTAAATTAATTATTTTAATAAAAAAAAATTGTTTGCCAAAAAATATAAAAATATGGGCAAAAAATTTATGATTTAAAGTTTTTTTAAAACCAAAATATTTATACTAAATATATAACTCAGTAAAAAATTAATACACATATTTACTAAACTTATGAATTTCTTTTGAATTTTTTTTTTGTTTTATAATTTTGATGCTCATAAAATATAAAAACTAAGTTGGCTAATCTATAAAGATTACAGAAATTTGTAATACGAAATCAATCATTACGAAAGCAAGAATAAAACCAAGCATATACAAAATAGTGATTCTGGTTGTACTAAAAGAAAAAAAAATAGTTAAATCTATTTATTTTTTCCTTAAATTAAAAAAAAAACACTTACTTTAAAATTTCTTTTGCCACATATCCACAATTTTTGCATCTTCCTCGTTTAAATGCGCAATTTTGTAATACGTACGGTAGCCAAGAAATGATGCAACTAACAAAAAAATTATTATTTTTCAATTATTTTTTTTTTTTAAATAATTCATACCATGCAAAAAGCAAGCAAAAGAACCACGCATGTTGATTTGCGGAAGTCACTTCATCATATTCCAAAAAGGCAACTTGACACTTTGGACATCTATCAGCTTCATTAACGTAAATGTGAATAACAGTTGTAGGGGAAGTCCTCTCATTATTTGAGGTTGAAGGTTGACCCGAAATAACTGAATTATAAGGAGGAGGATCCGTTTCTGCAGTTTTTGCTTCTGTATCCATCAAAATTTCCTTTTCGTGACTCATTTTTAAAGTAACTTGTGGATTATTTCACAAACGAAAGTGAACTACGAGCTTATTTTAACTACAAGACTAATTTATTATCACTTATCTTTAATACTTATTTGATTTTTGATAAAATAGAGGAGAAATTTGTGTCTTTTTGCTAAAAAAAACAGCTTTGTAAACATTTGAAAGATAAAATATTCAAATTTCACGGAATTTATATTTTGTGCATTTTATATTTTTATAATCAAAAAAAAAATAAAAAAATATATAAAAAAAATATTAAAAAAATAAAAAAAAACATTTTTGAAGTTTTCAACTTCTAAAATCATTTTTATATTTTTCAAAAAAAAAAAAAAATAAATAAATAAAATAAAAAAATAAGAAAAAAACAAACTATAAAGTATGAAACAAGTCTGCCCCGAGGAGAACGGAAAAAAAATTTCATGCTTTATAGTTTGTTTTTTCCTTATTTTTTTTAATTTTTTTTATATTTTTTTTTGAAATATTTTTTTTTATATTTTTTTAAATTTTTTTTTAATATTTTTTTAATATTTTTTTTTATTTCATACTTTACAGTGTTAAAATTTATAGTTTTCCAATTACAGAACTTAACGATACTTTTCAAATATTTACTCCAAATACACTTTTATTTAAAGAAAGAGTTGAACCCAAGATTTTTATTAGTTAAAATTAAAATATTGATTAAACTAAAAAAGTTTCAGAGTGATAGGTATGGAAAGAAAAATTAATGTAATATTCCTGTGATTCGCAGGCGCCGATTTTTTCGCAAAATCAATATAAAAATGGTAATAAGAGGCTCTGAGTGAATTTTTTTTTTAAATTTCTTAAAATTTTTTTCGTGAACATTATGGGGGACGTCATAACTAACATTTTTCTCCTCGGAACATATGCTCTGAGACGTATATTTTTCTCAAACACCGATCGAATCCACATTTTTGAATGAAAATCAAATGAAAATACAGTATAAAAATGGTAATAAAAAAAATAATTTTAAATTTTAGAATGTTGTCTTATACAATTGAGTAAAAAAAGATCTTAATTTTTATTAAAAAAATTAATTTAATTAAAAATAATTCTTTAAAAAAATCATGTTAATAAAATTTCAAAATTTTAGATGCTAAAACGAATGAAAAATCATCTTGAACTGTGAAAATTGTCTTTTTATTTAATAAATAAATAAATTAATGTGAATGGATTTGATCCAATTTTGCTCGTTCACTTGAAAAATCAGCTTATGCCACAACCAAAGACTCTCAGAGTCCAACTTTAAACCACAAAATGTCAAATTAATTTTTCAAGCACTCTTCCATGAACTTGTCAATGCTATTTTTGTAAACTTCTGGATGTTTCATGAAGTGCCTCACATGCTCCGAGTCATCAAAACAGACTTTTGTCACTTTATTTCCCAACTTTTCACGGCAACTCGCGAAATGTTCAACATCTGGAGCCAATATTAAATTATCTTTCTTCGAATAGAACAACAAATGTGGGCAATTTATGGTCTTTTGTTCACATAAAGCTCTGAAAGGATCACTTCCTGGCGTGTAACCGACTAGAATTTCCTTCGTTTTGTAGTAAAACATTTGAAGAATGTACATACAAAATAGCAGGGAGAAGATAATAGCAGCTATCAAAGGTCCAATTGGAGTCATTTTTCCGAAAATTTCTTGCATGACATGAAATAAAGTTTTAACTCGCCGCTCACCGGGAGCAGAATCGTAAATTATTCCTACAAAAAAATTAAAATTTTAATTTTTTCTGTCAAAACCTTTTTAAAAAAAATACCTTTAAGAGTCATTCCTTCATTTTTCAGGCACATCGAAAGATGTTCGTTCAAAAAAGCTCCCCCATTGGAGAAAAGATGCAAAAATAACGGTCTCCCATCTAACCGCGAGTCATTTTTCAAATATTTGGCAATGTCACGTGCGGCTTTTACGAGTCCCGGCTTATCCCAGAAGACGTGTGACACAGGTCCACAATATCGAACGACGATAAGACCTTTGTCCTCGTAGATTTTTGAATATTTCTGCAAGTAACGATCTTGACAACCTGCCCAACCGAGCAGCAATACAACTGGAGTCGTCTTGGATACGTCAGACTCGGGGAAATGTAAATTAATTCCTAATGATTTTGTCATTTTGAGCGGAAAACACGACTTGAAATGATGCAAAAACTTAAAAAAGCCGATGATGGAAAATGAACGAGTTGATAGGGTTGCCACTTTAGAATATTTTATTGAATTGAAAAATGATAAATAAATTTTTAAAAAATATTTTCAATCAAATTTGACCAATATTTGTAGTTTTTTTAAAGATTTATTTAAATAAATTTTAATTTTAAAAAATTTTAATGATTTTTTTAAAACGAAATTTGTGAAACTTTTTTAAAAATAAGTAATTTTGAGCCAAGAAAAGTAAAAAAATGAATTTCCTTCCAAGTAAATAACTTATTCAAATTTTTTAAAGAGTAAATATTTCGGGAACAATATTAAAAATCGAATATTAAAAAAATGAATAAAAAATTAAAAAAAAAATAATTATTATTATAAACTTTTCAGAGCAACAATATTTAAAAATTATTTCAAATTGACTTTAAAAAACATTTCTTAATTTTTTCGGAAGTCAAATCAAAAATTTTTTAATTCAAAAATTTTTTGAAATTAAGAAAACTTTAGTTAAATTTAAGCCAAATCAAAAGGATCTTTGTAAGCCATCTATTCATTATTCATATTAAATAAATTAATTTCCATTGTTTTTAAACTAAAAAAATAATTTTTTTTTCTCTAAATTTTTGTTGTTTTGAGTTTTTTATATTGATACTTGTGTATTAAAAATTGATTTTAAAACATTTTAATTAAAATTGAAAAAATTAATTATATTAAAAATCGAAAGTCTTAAAAAATTTAATTTTTTAAATTTAAAAAAAAAAGCCATCTATTAATTATTCAAATTAAATAAATTAATTTCCAATTTGTTTTATTTTATAAAAAAAAAAATTATTTTCCTAAACTTAGTTGAAAATTCGACAAATATTATACTTTTGACTCATTTGAAAATTTTTTTGAAAAAATTAATTAATTTTAAATTCAATTAATGATCAATAGTGAAAAATGTTCAAATCTGAATAGAAAAATTAATAAATTTTTTGAAAAAATCTCCGATTCGTCAAATTTTTAGAACTTAAAAACATTTTTTTCTTTCCGAAGCTAAATTTTTGGTTTTGCGAATTTTGATTTTTTTTTTTTAAGATTTTACAGAACAAAATTTATTTAAAATTATTATTTTGGTAGAGATGCTAAAGTTTTAGCTTTTAAATGTAATTTAATTATTTTGATGACAAGACATTTTGATTAAAATTAATTTTTTTTTATTTATAAACGATAAAAATCTGGCAACCCTACCGAGATGTCCCGGAAAAATCTCACAAAATCCGTTCCACGTCGCGCAGCTGATTGTCAAAACGAATTTTGACATTTAGAATCAAAATAAGCAATGAGTATCTGCGTAAAAAATTTAGGTCTAATTGAGAAGCAATTGTTCAAAAGTTTTCAATTTCGAGCTGTTGCCTACTACTCACGCCGAAACAACTCCAAAAGCAGCGAATCGCCATACAAATATGTCCGCCGTTCCAAAGACTTGGGCGTAGAAGGTGAGAAAAACAACTTCAAGGTTACTCGTTGTGCCCTTTTATTGCATCATAAAAACTCTTTTTTTTTTTTGCGACGCATTAATGTAATTTTTTTATTTTTAGAGTCGCACGAACATGTCGAGGGTGGCGCCAACTGGGAACTTCTCGCACCCAAGAGCAACAGATTTTACCTGCCAAATCTCTGTGGACCCGCATACCAGTCAAATGCATCCATAATTCCTGCACCGAGAGACTGCCTCGCAGAATTGGTGGATTTCACCAATAAAGACCCCAAAAAGCTGCACATTAGTTCGACGACGTGTCCGGTTTTGCTGAAAAAATCTCTCGTCGAGCTATTTCCAGCGCCAGAAGTCGTGGGACCTGAACCTTTAACTTTGATTTCGCTGAAATCGACACAAGATACGGAAACGGCAGCGAGAAATTTCGTACTTGCTGCCAGGGAAATTTGTTCGCGCATTCGGATGAACGGATATTGGGCGGATTTCATGAATTGCTTCAGCGGGAAACCCTTTTATTCGTACTCAAACGGGAAATTATTCAAGGTCGATGAGCGTTTTCGCGGATTAGGCATGAAATTCGACAATTTGCATGGATGTGTGGTGATAACGGGCAACAAATCTGCCGACTTGGATGAGAATCCCGAGGAATTTCGGGGCGTAATTGTGTCGAATATCTTCCCAGACATTACGCAAATTCGCGGACTGATCGACGACGACTAATTTATTGATTGAAATCTGTTGTATTCTAGTGAAAAATATATATTGAATAAAAAAATTGTGAAAAATTTTAAATTTTGTTCGATGCCACGCGACGACAGCTTCTCTCGATCTCCTTCAACTTATTAATTAACGCTTGAAGCTCTTCTGGATTGCATGTGAACTCGGTTACAACTTCCTCCTTGCTACTGGAATTCGTTCCCAAGAACTGAATTTTGTAGTTAATGTCCCCGGGCTTCGACAAAGAACTACTGGCGACATCACAATCCAACCGCCAAGCCACATCATTCACGTAAGGCAGGAAATTCGGCGCAAAAGTTAAGGATTTTTGACGAAATTCGTCTTTGTGGAGTTTGTAAGTGACCACGAGCTCGTCAATTAATTCATTTTTTACTGATTTTCCTGTCAAATAACTCCGAACATCTTCAATACTGGCGGATTTGCGAACAGCTTGGAAGAAAAGTACGAGAACGCAGACTTCGGCTTGTTTGATGCGATCGGGACAGGAGGCGTATAGATCTTGTTTGTATGGAATGTCTAAAAGAAATTAATTTTAATTGAAGTTTTTTGTTGGAAAAATGTGAAAATCTTACAAGGTTTGGTGGTTAAAGCTTGTTTTACTGAGTTGTAAATGACTTTTTTGCTCACTTCAGGCGAAATTGTGGAATAAAGTTGCTGTAAACCGAGCAAAGCTTGTTCAGATATTTCCAAGTCCATTTTTGTGATGATTATTGCGGAAATATCGTTTGTTTGACAAGTCAGCTGATTTTTATCGATAACGTTCCGTTTACCGTTAGTTTCATTGTGATACGGATTTTTTGAAAAATATAACGGTAAGAAGCAGTATTTTAAGAATTAAAAAAAATTAAAAACTTTTAATTAATTTGTTCAATTCTTAAATAAAAATCAAAACAAAATATCAGAAATCAAAATTTTTTCATTAAAATTTGAAAAATTTAATTTTCTACTAAAATTTAAATGACAAATGAGAAAAAAATTAATAATTTTAAAATGCGAAAAAATTATTAATTTTTAATTTTTCTAATTTTAAGATTTAAATCAAATTTTTAAAATTTCAAAATAGAATTTTTTAAAATTTTCTTAATTTTTTTCAAAAAAAATATTTAAAAAACTTAAATAATTTCAAAAAAAGAATTAAAAAATTAAATTTATTTAAAATTCAAATATTTTTTTTTTAAAAGCTCAAAATTAGAAATTAGGGAAAAAATAAAACAAAATCTTACAAAATTAAAATTTTTGAAAAAAAAAATTATTTTGGTCACAAAATTTTTTCTCGTGTATTTTATACAAAACGTCTTTTTTAGGCAAATTTACCTATTCTTTGGTATATTCAATTACACTTTATGATTTTTTAATCAAAAAATTCCCAAAAATGTCAAAAATTTTTCAATTTTTAATTTATTTTTTGTAAATTACGGAATTTACGACAAAAATGGAAATATAAAATTGAAAATTTTAAAAATTAAAAAATAGGGCTAAAATTTTTAAATTAAGCTAAAAATCACGAAGTGGCTAAAATTGAAGCTTTTTGGAGTAAAAAAAAACTTTTTTTTTTATTTTTGAAACTTTAAAATGGGCTTGAACACTGGATTTTGAAAAATTTTCACAGGGTATGTGGGCCCTATAAATAATTATAAAATGAATAAATTAAATAAAATTTTAAATAAATAATTATAAATTAAAATTAAACAAATAATAATTAAAAATACTAAAATTTCCGAAAAATCTGGTTAAATTTTCAAAAGTTGAGCTGTTTTCAATTTTTTTAAATTTTTAACCAATACAATTTATGTTTCAAAAAATGTTTCAAATATTTTATCAAAACTATTTATAAGAAAATTTTTCAAAAACTTTTTTTAACCATAGATATACAAAAAATAAAATTATTGTATTTTATTCAGTCGTCTTAGGTGAATAAAATTAATTTTTAACCAATTTTCAGTCTATATCTTCGTTAATTTATATTTATTATTTTTCAATGATAACTTTATAATAAAAAAGGAGCCAATTTTAAAAATTTAAGTAAAATTAAATGAAAAACCGAAATATTTTTGATAAATTTTACAAACCTCATAAAAGTGAAAAATGAAAATCACTCTAAAAAAACAATTCTGATAAAAATTTCAAGAAATTAAAATAAAATAATTTAAAAAAAATACCTACCTAAGTAAATATAATAAAAACTTCATATTCTCAGTTCATTTAATAAACAAATAATAATTCCTTGTAAAATATGAAAACTTCCACAAACTGCAGAATGAAAAAAAAATAAAATTATCTAATCAAGTAAAAAGATATCAATAAACGATGAATAAATAAAACAGCACACTCCAATTAAATAATTAACAAAAATATTTATTTATTTATTCATAGAGGTGTTCCCTATCTGCTATCTCTACTAATTTTTATAAAAAGTATCTATAATAATACTCTCAAGTACAATATTTTTTTTTGTCTGTATCACATATCGATATGTAGGTAAATATTTTATCAGTTCTCTGGCAATAATTTTGATTGCCATTCTCGAGACAATTCAAATTAATCAATTTGTACGAAATTCCATTCATGCTACACATTTCTGACTATTTTGGCTGTTACAGTTTGCCGATTCCATGACGGGACACGTGGGAGTCATCATTATCCGCAACGCTTCTTCATATGTCGGGAGACCATCTGCTGAACAAAAAAAAAAAATGATAAAAAAAACATTCGTGACTGAATTTGATTTTGTTTCATATTTTTTTAAAAAAAAAAAATGTCTCATTACCTGACTTTTCCATGTTATTATTAGCACTATCAATATTTAAACTACTTCGACTTGTGAGTTCTCTGTTACTTGCGGTTGTCGATATCGTATCGATTGATGGCATCGTACGTGAGGAAATTGTGTAGACGGGCGATGTAAAATCTGCGCGACATTAATAAAAAATGAATTAAGTGCATTTATTACGGAAAAAACGTCGTAAAAGAGGAATAACGACTAATTGAAAGGCAAGGAAAAAAAAATCGATTCGGGGATGTTTTGAACGAGGAAGAATGGTAATCGATTTGAAGCGTGTAGCGTGAAATGAAGGAAATGGGTACTTGACACAGCTCGGTGTGAAGTGTTCTCTTGTTCAATGGAGACGCCTTGTCCTTGTTTTTTGAAGTAAAACTTGGCACTTGGCATCATATTTCATCGTGAAATGACAACCTTGTAACTTTTTTCAACGGTTTTGTGGCATGTAATGGGAAACGCTTACCTTCGCTGGCATTTACGTCGGGATTTGTGTCGGAAATAAGTCCTCGGGCTTTGGCAATTTTGGCGCAGTAACGGACTGTTTGGACCTTTATTTATAAAAAAAAATAATTTTTATTCCAACAGAGTCAAAAAGGTTTAAATTTTTTATTACTTAAGACTTTTGACTTAATGTAACTTAAGAAAACTTAAGCTAAATCATCTAAATTAAGTTGACTTAATCCTAATTAAAATCTATCTTACAAAATTAAGTCAAAAAAAGCATAAAAAAGTTAAAAATAATAAAATTTTTTCTAACAGATCAATTTTAATGAAAAATCTTAAATTTTAGAAAAATATAAATTTCAATCCAAGGCTAAAAAATTTTATGCGAAGTTAAAAAATTTAAATTAAATAAAAATTAAAATATTTTTTTGAATTTTCAAACAATTTCGGGGAAAATATAAATTAGGTCAATAAATTTTTACTTAAGTCTAACTTAATTGACTTTTGCTTAAGCTTACACTTAACTTTTGAATAAGGAGAGAAACTCAATTGAAAATTCTTTGAATGATTTTTATTTTCTGAAAATATATTTTTTGTGTTTTTTGATCATTTTTCAAATTTTTGGCGCCAATAGTTTGAAAAAAATTGGAAACATTGAGTAGATAAGAACCTTTTCCAAATTGTTCCAAATAAAAAATTTTATAAATCGTTGGAAAGGGAGTAAAATTTCTGACAAAGGATTTCTGTTAAAAAGATCTAATATTTGTCAAAAATTTTACCTCCTTTTCAAAACTCCTCCTAAAACTTTGTATTTGGAATGATTTCTTTTACATAACTTTGATTCCTAAAGCTCATTTTTCCTCAATAGTTCCAAATTTTTTTAAAACAAAATGATCAAGAAAAACAAAAAAAAAAAAATATTTTCAAAAAAATCCAAAAAAAAAATCATTTTTTTGTGAAAATTTGATTCAAGTGTCTTTCAATCTAAAAATCGAATTTAACTTGTTCTCAAATTAATTAAAACTGACTTTAAACTCAAAAGCCTTTTCGAACCCTGGAATTAAAACAAAAAACTCTTTTCTTACCAAAATGTAAAAAAGTAACGCCGATAACAAAGCACACCAAACAATCCACGCAACGTCCTCCAGATCATCCATAGTGACACATTAACCGCTAATTACTTGAAATTAATTATCATCTCTGCTGACGGCGACGACAACGACAACACTTTCGATTGATGTCTCTAACAAGTCTCTATAAAGCTTCAATAACAAAATGACAGCATGACTGCATCAATTTTATCTCTTGTTTACTTTTTCACAAATATCTACAGTTTATCTATTTCACACATTTTACAACGTGGGCAATAAATCACCTCCTAAATCCCTTCTTTAAATATTTCGAAATAAACAAAATTCCTTCGAGGGTTTTTTTTTTGAGCAAAAAATATCCTTCCAAATAATTTTTTGTTTGTCAATCACGGAAAAATTCACGGAAATTCCGAGACAAAAATCGAGCAACTGTCTTCAAGCACGACAAACATTACACTGACACAACAACAAAAGTGCTCGACGAACAAGAATTCCTTTTTACTGGTAGATATCATGTCAATACTCGATTAGGGTGGAACGTACATGAGCTTCGAATTCGAAATGCGTGAATTACGTGAATGTGGTTCCCATCTACCCTCTACCGTTTGCCGATTGTTGATTCAATATAGAACTTTGTTGTATACGGGAACTTTTTAGCTCGACAATTATAAATGTGTTGTGCTGTTATGCCTTCGCTGACTGCATTAAAATATGTCTCTAATAATAAATAACGCACGAAGCAAAAAAAAAATGTAATAGTGACGTTCGTATTGTGGTGCCGCGCCGCCGTAGGGCACACACTAAGTAGCAATAAAAGAATAACAAGTTCTGTCGAAGCGTACGTTGCTGCTCTGTAATGTTGACAGAACAAATACTAACTAACAACAAACAATAAATATTTTAATAAATGATATAATGGTGCAACTTGTAATATTCACCTCCACGGTTGTTGTTGGTGCTGCCTGTCTTTTATGGTGTGTCGTTGTGTGAAGCACGATAAATTTATTTGCATGGAAATGATATATGTAGAATAGATTCGTCGAGGCGAATGATGGGTTTCTGCTGAACTTTATTGTTTTTCTTTGCTGGAAAATTTTCCTTTTACGCTTTCATGACTTTCGTTTATAATAAATAGAATCCGGTTAGAAGTGACTTTTTGCAATGGTTTCTGATTAATTAATAAAGTTGTGAATTTCCAGAATAATTCAATTGGTAAAGTGAATGTTTTAGTTTCGTGTTGATCTAGCCTTGATCCTAAAATAAATTTATTTTAAGAGTTTCTTCTGAGAATTTTAAACAAGGCACCTGAAATGAAAATCTAAATTAAGATTTCAACCTATTTTTCATCAATTTTAGAGCTAAAAGTGAGTAGTTAGTCCTTTTTGACATCATTTCTGTTAATATTTGATCCATAACGGGTTTTTCTCATGACGATGTTTGTTTGGCGGGAAACGAAAACCGTTACGCCTCAGTGCCTCAGACAGAAAAGTAAAAATCATTTTTGGATTAACTCAATTCCTTTTTTGCCACATTCATAATATGGCATCCATATGATGCTACCGTAGTTCATTATCCATAAGAAGTGTATATTTCGAAAATCTTTCCTGAATTGTTTGATTATATTTGCCTTAGCAACGGTTACGTCGAGATGATGCTTAAACGATAGGTTCGATTAGGATAATGGATTAGAAAATGACAACAGATTTTCGAGAGAAGGAAATAATGTTGCATTTGTTGAGGTTTACCAGCAGCCCGTTGTTATAGCGGTAAGTCAAGCAGTTGACTCTTCCGATTCGAGTCCCAAGAATTTTGTCACTTCCAAAGGATTTTGCCATAGATCTATGACAAAGAGGTCCGTTGGCTTTCCTCGACAGTTGAACAGGTGGTGCACGTCATTTTGTATAGTCGCATTTGTCTTCAATACTGTCATCGATGCGGTGCAGATAGTTGTTGGTTAGTCTGCTGTATCCTGAGCAAAGTTGTGATAAGGCGGATCGTGTACTTCTTGGCAGCCTTTTTTCTTCGTTTGCGACTTCCGGAGGTTTATCGTTCAGGACCTTGTTCAATGATGCTGAATTGAGTGCTTCGGTTACTGAGTTGGTGTGGACAACAGCAGCCTGTTCCAAATGATCAGTGTCATCAATAAATTTTATCGCCTTATAAACTTTCAAATCATCGGCATATATGCAAAGTTCAACATCCTCCAGAAAAATAGCAGGTAGTTAATGAAGTGACGTTCAAACTTCTAGAAGTTACATCGCCATTTTGCCAACCATTTCAACGTGAATGGATTGATTCCAAGCCGTTCAAGCTTCAAGAGTAGGAGTTTGTGGTCCATCTTGTCGAATGCTTTTGAAAAATCAGTATATAGTGCATCAACTTTGTGCCCTTCTACATTAACCAACAAGGTTGGATCTTACTGATCTCTTTTTTACGACGCCATGTTGAATTGGGCTCAAAATAGATAATTATACTCAGTAAAAACTTTTGAGGTTTCTCAGCCCTGCTTTATTATGCCAAACTGATTTTTGCCAAGTTTTTCCAATTTTTAAATATTTTTAGAGTCTACTTAATTTCAAATTTTTTTAATCCACATTTTTTAAATCACTATTTAATGGATAGTTTGAATGACAAAATTTGTCTGAAATTGCAAAGTTTCATAATTTATTCAAATAATGATATTTTACTTACATTTTTGGACTTTTTAACTCCATTTTCAACTTGCTTTCTAATAAATTCATAAAATTTTATCAGTTTTCCGCTAAAACTGCTTGGAGCGAAAAACCCCAGAATGAAAAAAAAACCTGCCAATGCTAACTGGGGGCGACAGGATTTTTCACTCTCATTCGTCTCACTGAATCCCATGTAAAATTGCAACTCCATCCACTTTGACAGTCCCGTCAACTTTCTGTCATTAATCTGTCAAAACCTGTATGGAAGAAAAAGCTGATGCAATATTAATTTTTACGGATTTCTGATACAAATTTTAGCGAAAAACTAACAAATTATCCTCTAAACCATGACCGAGGAAGCGGTAAGTCTGTTTTTCATCAAAAATTGTCCAAAACTTGAAGAATATTTAGATTTTCAACCAAAATCTGTTCACCATGTTTTCCCTTCACTCACGTCGTACACCGCGACACGTACAGCCTTAATGGTTAATTTAATTTCTCTTTTTCAGATTTTCGATCCTTCGTTGATGAAGAAGAAGAAGAAAAAGAAGACAGCCTTCGATTTAGATGCTGCCCTCGCTGCGGAAAGCGGAACCACAGAAACGCAAGAACAAGAAGCTGCCGCGAACGAGGAATCGACAAAAGATGATTTGGGTGACTTGGATGCCGACTTAGATTTGGAAAATTTCGGTAAAAAGAAGAAAAAGAAGAAGAAGCCTTTCATCAACTTGGATGGCGACGAAGCTTCGGGCTCGACGGAACAAAAAGACGGCGATGGCGACGGAGAACAAGGCGATGCAGAAATCGGTGGCGCCGAAGGAAACGAATTTGACTTTGGCATGAAGAAGAAAAAGAAGAAGAAGAAGGACTTGAACGATATTTTGAAGGATGAGGAGGAAGCGGACAAAGAAAATGGTAAGAAAACGTAATTTTTAAGGGTTTTTCAGGGAAAAAAAAATAATTTTTACTAACATTACATGCTTAACCGATTTCGAACCTTGTGAAAATGTTGAGGAAATAGGTACTTTGCCCCTCTAACTATTCCTTTTTCGGATTTTTACCCCTTTTAAAGTCATTTTTTAATAAAAAATTTTAATTTTTTTCCTACAGTTGAAGAAAGCAGCACTACCTGGTCCGGCTCAGATCGCGATTACACGTACGACGAACTGCTAAAACGCGTTTTCGAGATAATTCTGGATAAAAATCCCGACATGGCGACTGGAACTAAGCCCAAATTCGTCATCAAACCTCCCCAGGTCCTCAAAATCGGCACAAAGAAAACTTCTTTCGCCAACTTTACCGAAATTTGTAAAACTTTGCATCGTCAACCGAAGCATTTATTGGACTTTTTGCTAGCTGAACTTGGAACAAGTGGCTCTGTCGACGGTAATTCGCAACTCATTATCAAGGGTCGCTTCCAGCCGAAACAAATTGAGAATGTGCTGCGTCGCTACATCAAGGAATACGTAACGTGTCACACCTGCCGTTCGCCCGAAACAATTTTGCAAAAGGACACGCGGTTGTTCTTCTTGCAGTGCGAAACGTGCGGCTCCCGGTGCTCCGTGGCGAGTATCAAGAGCGGTTTCCAGGCCGTTACGGGAAAACGTGCCGCGATTCGTGCAAAAACGGCTTAAAACCAGCGTCGATTGTAGGAAACTTCTTTTTTTTGTCATCAAGATTTGTATTAAAAATTAATAAAAAAGATCAATCTACTGAAAAATTTATTTTCATTGCTTCAAGAAATGATCCCGCAACTGATCTAGAGCCCGAAAACGATGAGAAATTTTATTTTTTTCCTCTTTTGGCAGTTCAGCATAAGTTTTTTCATAACCAGTTGGTTGAAAAATGGGATCCCAACCGAAATCCCGAGATCCTCGTGGGAACACAATTTTCCCCTGGGTCCTTCCTTGAAACAATTTCACTTCAGAATCGCCTCCTTCGCAATACGCAAAGGTACAAACTGCCTCCGCACTTTTGTCTTCCCATCCTTCGAGCATTTTATGTAAACCTTCGGGCCCTAATTTGTCCAAAAACCACTTAATATAAGGGCCTAAAAGGAAATTTTAAATAAAAATCTTCAATTTTTTTCGAAAATCTTTAAAAAATCACCTGGAAGTCCTTTCAACGCATTGAAACAAAGCGAAGTATCCTCAACAACAACCGGTCCATTCACATGCTTGGCAGCTTCCTGACATTTTTTGATGGAAATTTCGTCAATTTCTCCCTGCCATTCCGGCAAATCGATTTTAACGGAAGTGATATCGAGTGGAAAAGTTGTTCCCAGAATCGCTTTGATCTCTTCGAGCTTTTTAGCGTTGCCGGTTACGAAAGTTAAGACTTTGCGAGACATGTTTTGCTGTTTTTTTTTTGAGAGAAAAAATATCAAAAGAAATTCGCAGTAGGAAAATTAGGGTAACCACGTGACTTATTTTTGAATCAAAAAAAAAGGCGCATTTTTTATTTCTTAGATTTTAATAATTTTTCTTTATTTATTTTATTTTATTTATTTAATGATTACTTTTTTTGTTTAAATATAATTTTAATTCTTCTTCCTTTAAATAGTTTCTTTCTTTTATTTTAATATTTTTTTTAATAATTAATTCTTCAATTAACAAGTGTTAAATTATACAAAAATTCTTTATTTTTTTAATTAAATAACAGTTCCTTGTTTTTGTTCCATTTAATTTTTATCGCCTCAAAATTATTTTTTTTAATTCAATATTTTATTTTTTTAAACGATCAAAGAGCTCAGAACGCATTTACAGATTTTTTTAGTGTTTTTCCGACCAAAAGTAGGATTTTTTGGGAATTCTATGCAAATAACGATTTTGACCATTTTCAGGTTTCAAAGGAGTTTTCAGGGAAATTTCTGACATTTCCTACAAACTACACAACTTTAATTCTAATTTTTTTCTTGTAAGTATATGAAAAACCTATAACAGACACTCAGTTTCGATTGCTATAATTTTAAATAGTTTTTAGTCATTTTTTTTTAAGATTTAACTTTTTTTAAGAGTATTTCAAATGATTCTTACTACCGACAATCATTCAGATTTTTTTTTTCTTAGACATCAATAATTTTTTTGCTTTCATTTCACAAAATAAATTCATTCGAGCTTATTTAATTGGTGCGTTGTTGATTCGTTCTCTACTATGATTTGATTGCAAATTAAGGTAAATTCGTCTGAAGCCGTTATTTTTATATATTTGGAACTAAATTAATGTTTTTTTTAGAGCTAAAAGTAATTCAGAATTTTTTATTAACTAATTTTTAAGCTCTTTTTAATGGTTATTTTTCTTGTTAAACCGATTGTTTTAGATTTTTTTATGATTTTTAATTGATTTTAATAGCTTTTCATTTTTTTATTAAAGATTTACTGGCTTACCATTCATTCATTTGGAGCAATTTTTTGAATATTTTTTAAATTTGACACAAATTTGCAGGAAGATTTTGTGTGGGATATTTTACTGTCTATTAATAAGTTGCTGAATTGAAATAAAATTCGCTGAATATACAAAAACTCAATAAAAAAAATTTTAAAGTAAATAAAAACAAATAAAAATTTGCTGAATATTAATTGGATTGCTGAATTAAACTCAGCATAATTTAAATACCCAATATTTGCTGAATAAAACGTTTTCAAATTTTGCTGAATTTCAATTGTATTTTTATGGTTTTTAAATTAAATTCAGCAAAATTTGTAAACTCAATATTTGCTGAATAAAAGTTTTAAAATTAAAATTGCTGAATTTGAATTTATTTGTTTTTTTTTGTCGTTAAATTGAATTCAGCAAAATTTTTAAACTCGAAGCTGAAATGAGCTAATATTTGCTGAAGTAAATAATAATTTCAAAAGTTGCTGAACTTAATTTTTTTATTTTAAATTGTCGTGAAAAAAAATTTCTGAATGTAAATATGTAGATTGTACTTGCTGAATAAAATTTTGCTGAACTGAAATTAATTTTTTTAAATTATATTTTTATGAATTAAATTCAGCAAAATTAGTATAAGCTTTAAGCTGAATTAAAATAATATTTGCTGAATAAATATTTTTAAAAGCTGCTGAATTTTTTTTATTTTTAAATTGTTGTGAATGAAATTCAGCATAATTTCAATACTTAAAATTCGCTGAATCAAAGTTTTCAAATTTTGCTGAATTTGAATTGATTTTGAGTTGAATTTTTTTTGTTAATTTGAATTCAGCAAAGCTGAAGTTGAAACTAAAGTTGAAATTCTTTTTTAATATTTTTTTAGTTGCTGAATAAAGTTCAGCAAAATTTGTAAACTTTTATTCAGCACATATTCAGCAAATTTAAAAAACTGTTAAAAATTAAGAAAAATAGGAAAAATTAAAAAAAGTATTTTTTAATGTTTTAAAGAATAATAATAAATTTATTTCCACTTAAAATTGTCTCATATAAATAAAATAATAATTAATAATACGATAAATTATAAAATTAAGTTGTCTCAAAAATTAAAACGTACTAATAATAAAAGGTTGTCTATTTTGTTTCTTGGTTATTTAAAGGTTAAGCCTGTCACAAATTCTCTTACAGTTTTCTAAGCTTTTAGGATAAATTATAACGATTTGCATGTCTAACTGTCTAGTTGCAACAATTATAAGAAAGTACCGTCCTTTGTGTCTCAAGACGACATCAAAGGCGATGTTTGCTCTTTGCCGCCATTTTTCACCGCCTTCCCATTCGTAATCTGCCCGAGCGGCAAACTATTTGACTGTTTCAAATTCAGACTTGAGTTACTTTGCGACGACGAATCGCCGCTCGTGAGAAGCGTTTGTTGCGCCAATTGCGGCACCGGAGGTCCCGTCGCATGCGTCGGACTGTGCGATGGCGTGCTATTCGTACTTTTCGACTTGCGGAACCAATTTCCGATGCGCCGACGTCCCAACGAGTTGCTATGGTAGTCCTGATGGTAATTCACGGGAACATTTTCTTTGGACAATTTACGGGATTTCTTCGGGAGCGTATCACTATTGAGGCTATTTGGCTTACTGGGAGACGAGTCGCTGCCCTTATCGTTACTTTCAGACGTACTTTCGACATCCACGGGGCGTTCATTGCGATGATGATACCCATCCGTGACATCTTCATTGTTATCCGAAATGTATTCGCGATCGGAAAAATTGTCTTCATCCATGCCCGCAAGTTCCGACACGAACAAACTCTCGCCGCAAAATTGCCGTTCCGCCGAAAGGGTGTTGAGGAAACGCAATTTACTGCTATTGCTGCGGAAACAAAAGTCAAACCACTTGTTTCGGGAATCACAGTACACGCGAAGGGCATTTTTCAAGGTCACGCCGAACATTTTTCCGTCGGGTAAGTTCAAAATTCGACAATTATCGAGGAAAATCCGACCTTTGTAGATGTAATTCGTGCGTTTCAGCAAATCTTTTTTGCAGTAAATTAATTGACGGTCAAACAGGAACAAGGTGTACGTGTTATTCCACAAATTTGGCGTCATGCGAATGGCATCCGTTTGCAGGAACAATCGCGTACTGTGAACATTAATACTGGGTCCCTGGAAATTCTCGAAGCGCGCTTGGATGCGTGACAAGTACTCGCTGTGACGCTTGCCCTCGTTCACCATTTCCGTGACTTTTTTCATGGCGTTCAGGGCCATTTCGAAAATTTCGCGACAATCGATTGTCTCAATTTCGGATTTGGTCATGTTGCGATAATCCATGGAGAGGATGACCTCGCGGCGCGATGGCGTGTACTTGACTAATTCGCACAAGTGCAGGGGGTAACGACAAATTCGCTGGATTGGAGCTAATAAGTGGGCGGACAGAGGTAATTCTGGTAAGTTGGTCGATAAGCGACAACTGAAAATGATAAAATTTTTGTTAAAAAAATTATTTTTAAGAGAAAATAAATGAAATTCTTACTTTTCTAGCAATTGTAACGCCTCTTTGTTCCCTGTGTAGGTTTCTAGTTCCATTAATGCACGAGGGTAAGAATTACAGTAAGTGGAATAGACCATGAAGGCAGATTGCTGTAATGGAAAATAAAATTTTTTAATTAGTTTTCCAGCAAATATGAAGTGAATTTAAAGTTGTTTTTAATTTTCGTACATTTTTTTTTTTCAAACTTTTTGTCTTATTTTTTTTTTCATTCAAATTGACAGAAGTTGAAAGTTTTTTATTTTATCAATTTTTAATTAATTTTGACGTGATTTCATACATTTTCACAAAAAAAAATTTTGAAAAAAATTTTCATGAGCTTTTATTCGAGTTTTCTAATTTTAAATTATTTTGAAAAAAAATAAATATTTATTAAAAATTAAACAAAATTTCTAACAAATTGAAAATTTTTGAACGAATTTCCTGTTCTAATTATTAATTATTTTGAAAAACAATTCCCATAAAACTTTTCCAAATTTAAAATATTTTTTTATTCAAAAGAAATTCAATAAATTTTTATTAAAAAACTTTTAAGTTATGAAAAAAAAAAATTTTTTTTTCAATTTTTTGTAATTATTTATTTTTTTTACAGTTTTGAAAATTATTTTTAAAGAAATCTAATAACTTTCCATAAAAATTTCTAAATTTTTTCATTTTTTTTACAGATTTTTTTTCATTTTAGAACATCTCTAAGGAAGTTTTTAATTTTCAAATAAATTTTTACAATTATTTTTTTTACAAAAATATTTTAATTTTTAACTTAAAAAATTTGAAAAAAATACTTTTAATAAAAATTAATAAAAATTGAATAATAAATGAATTTTGAAATAAATTTTGTCGAAAAAATTCAGGGGGAAAAATAAAAATTAAATATAAAATACAAATATTTTTGACATATTTTGGAATTTTTATATTAAAAAATCATGAAAAATTACTGAAAAAAACTAAAGAAATTTGCTTAATTACGACATTTTCTATAGAAATGTTGAAAAACATTTTTTTGAAAGTCACGTGACCAAAATTATTTTTTTTCAAAAATTTTTATTTTAGGAGATTTTCAAAAAATTCAAAAATATTTATTTTTTTTATTTATTTTAAAAAATGAAAATATTAAATTTATTCGCCTTAAAAAAAAAAAAAAATAAAAAAAAAAAAAAAAAAAATTAATAAAAATTTAATTTTAAACTTATTTTACTACCAATAAGGAAAATTTTAATTTTTCTCGTCAAAATTTTACATATAGGATAAAGGATAAAAAATTTGAAATAAATTTAAAGCAACTTGAAAAAATTTAGAAAATGAAACTTACATATTCAAGGAAGACTTCACCAATGCGATTATTTGGTACGGACTGTTTCAGGGCTTGCAGGAAGGTTTGTTGGAAACTCCATAACTTTTCGACGTTCGAAAAGATTGTGTTGATGCTTTCGTTGGAGAAGATCTCCGGGTGTTCACGCATGTTTTTAATGAATCTACAACAAAAAATCATTTAAAATTAAATTTTTTTCTGAGAAAAAGTCAAGAAAATTTCTTACCCAATACATAATGACTCAAGTAAATTGACATAAACCGTTTCGGCGTTGATCAGTTCCTTAATGGCATTCGTTCGCATCATTTCGTGCGTTTGTTGACTAGTTCGTTCCTCGTCTCCTGCATTCGTTTGCAACTCAGTCTCGCTATCGTCGTCCTCCGATTCCGTCACGTGAACCGCTTGCGGATCCTGACTTCGACTCCGTCGATGGTGATTGTGATGATGATGATGTCGTCGCGATTGGTGTCGATTCGGCGTTCGTGGTTTAACAAAATTCGGTAAAATTCGCACAAAATCCTTCGGGAACCATCCGTAGGGCGCTTGTTGTCCTCCGGGCATTGATGCTGCAACGACGGCGTCTAATTTGATCTGTCCCCACCACCAGGGGCCCGTGTCTTTTTTAATTACTTCAACGAGATCTCCTTTTTGCAACGGAAGTTCCTCCGGACCGCCCGGCTTGAAATTGTACAAAACTTCGGCGTAACACGGTTGCTCGCCATGTTCGCCGGCAGTACGGGTGTGCGACGATTCCGTGTCGTTTGTCGTCGACGAGATGCTATCGGTGTCACTGGCAGCTTCCTCGTCGGTGGTGCGATGATGTCGATGCGATGGCGACGACGAAATTCGGTCCAATCCAGTTGGTTGGCTTAAGGAACGCATACTGAGAGTTGTGGTTGTCGCAATTTCTTCTTCTTTGTTGCCGCCGCCGTTGCCGCGTACTTTGATGGGAGCGCGACTCGGAACGGGCGACGCATTGCTGGATTTTGTCGAGCCGCTGCGCACGACACGCGATGGCGTTGATGCAGTCACTTCCATGTTGTGGTTGTCCATAGGCACATAGTTTGCAGTTGATGTCGTTGTCACGGTCAATTCGTCGTTTTCCAGCTCAACTTGGATGCCGGAGTCGCCGCTGTTGCATTTGTCGCGTCGATGGATTTTTGTCTTTTTGCGCTCCTTGCTTGTGCGCCACACTAAGGGACCGAATCTGAAAATAAAAAATTGAGGTGAGTTAAAATTTTCTCATTTTTAAGATTTATTAGATTTTTAAAAAAATTTAAATTAAATAACAAAAAAAAAGTTTTTAAGGAGAAATTTCGATAAATATTCTCAATTTTATTTTAAAAAATAATTTTCTAATTAAAATTAAAGAAAAAATTCATTTTGAACCTTAAAGCAAAAAATTTTGAAAAAAATTAATTATCAGCATTAGATGAATTAAATTAGTTTAAAATAATTAATTTGATAAATTTAATTAATTAATTTAAATAAAATTTTTAATTATTTTTTTTATTAAACATAAATTTATTTTAAATTAATTATTGTATTATTTAACTATATATAACTTTAAATAAATTTAAATTAATTATTAAAAAAAATAAAAAATTTTAAATAATATTTTTCATAAAAAATTAATTAAATTGATTTGAGACCAAAATTTAAAAAAATAATTTTAAATTAATTTTAATTTTAAAAAAAATCGATTCACGTGATATTTTTTTCATATTAATTTAAAAAATATAATATTTTTATTTAAAATTTAAAAAAATCTAGTTAAATTAAATAAATTAATTAATTTTAATTTAAAAAATCGATTAGAGTCACGTGAATTTTTTTTCATTTTAATTTAAAAAACATTTTCAATAAAAGCAAATTTAGTTCATTTTTTAAATTGATAAATAATTTAAAATTAAAAATTAATTAATTAAATAAAAATTTAAAAAAAAGTGTTGATTTTTAAAGGATTTTTTCAATAAAAAATATTTTTTTAAATAATTTTTAAACTGATATTTTTTTATGAAAAAATTATAATTAATTGTTAAAAAAAATAATTTGGTGAATTAAAAAAAAATTATTAAAATCTTAGGATTTTTTTTACTTAAAATTTTAGAAATTTTTTTTAATTTATTATTTTTTTTCAAAAAATAAATAAAATTCAAACAAAATTAAAAAAAAATTACCTGTGCTTCGTTTCCAGATCGTCACCATTATCGCTCATCATGGGAACCCATAACGACGTCTTCGTATTACTACCATTAACGTTCCCACTATTTTTGTGTTGTGAAAAATGTGAAAATGTCTTTTTAAATTTTTGCAAAACGCTGCCACTTGGAGTACCTTAACAAATACGAAAATTAAAATCAAGACTAAAAATGAAAAAAAAAATTAAATCTCACCACTTTTAGCTTCTATTTCCTTCCGATGCCCATTACTACTTGAATGCCTATGTTGTTGCTGTTGCGAAACTTGAACAATTGGCTCATCCAGGGGTCCCTCAGTCAGTGCAGGACTCGAAACCGCTCGCATGGAAAGTGGCTGCAATTGGAAAAAAATTCAAAAATTAATCACGTGGCTCGATTTCACATTTTCGTCAAAAAACAAAAAAAAAGTTTCTTTGATATGCACGACACACTCCATATTTTTATCCGAAAAAAAAATCGGAGTAAATTCAGAGAGTTCAATGTCTCTCTTTGCTATCCGAGAAATAATAACGAGACGTGTTTCTATGCACTTGTGGCTGGCGTGTGTATTGAATAACAATTAATAGTATTTTAATTTCTTTCTTTTTTTTTCGTTTCTTCATTTCTTTTAATGTAATTAGCTGCGTTTTTATGGAAGATATTAGACGCCGGTGTAATTTATGCCTGTAAGCAATAATTTTTAACATCAACTTCCCAAATATGGCGTTCCCGATCAGGTTGTAACGAATATTAAGTACAATTTAATTTTTTTTTCTCGATAATCTGCCCTTTTAGGACGGTGCATGCAACGGAACTTACAACGAATCGATGAATTTCGACGAATTTTGGTGACAAAACTTTCTTGCATAACCAAATTTCGAGCTGAATTGAAGAAATTAATATCCGGGTAGTGGGCAGGGACTCCCAAGTGACCGTCGCGACAACAACACTCCAACTACCAGATATTTTTTGATTGTGGATAATCGTTCTTCATTCCATAGATAAGGGCTTTGTCGCGATTTGGACCGTTATCAATGCCAGATAAGGTTACATGACATTCCGTAAGCGGGAACCAGGTAGGGGATTTACAACAAAAAATCGACATAAAAATCGGTCGTTAAATTTTTTTAAAGGAAAATTTTATTTTTAGAGGCTTTTAAAATGTTTTCGTGCTGAAGAAAAATTTTATTGCTAATAAATTTGTTTATTTTTGGGATTAGCATTAAATTACAACAGGGCTACCCTTCATAGTAACGACGCGACGTGAATTGCATAAAAAAATTTTTTTTATCTAAGCCAGGTGATAAGATATCAATATTATTGAGGACACCGATGTAAAAATCTCACGCTCTATATTTTTTATTGACACTTTTTTAAATCCCGTCATTAAAAAAGTAATTAACAAACTTCCGTATTTTTGTTGCGATGGGGAAGAAATTGAAAAAAAAAAGTAATTGTTCTGAAATCTCAAACACACGCAAAAAAAAATCAGGAAAATACGTGCAGTTTATTGAGTTTTTTATCGTTCACGAGTGTTTTTCATTAAAAAAAGAGACTTAGTGTTGTCAAGCCATGTCTCGTCTAGCTAGCCACGGAAGAGAAAAAAAAAAGTACTTCAAAGCTTTGAATAATGAAAGAAAAATTAATTAAAGTCTAATAATTGCATTACATCAGACGACAATAAGAAGGCCTTAACCTTACGTGCAAGGAAGGCAGTCAAGTATGAAAGGTTTGTGCGAAAGTGAATCTAAAACTTGGATATTGAATTACCGAAAAACCACAAGTTAGTTATGAGTTAATAGACAAGACAAGAGTTTCTCAAGAAATATGCGCGCGATGGTGTGACAGGAGAAAATGCGGAATTTTTATGGTTGCTTAGAAAGAGAAACATGAAAACTTGTTTGAAAAATTTGATGGAATGTGTGAGGTTTGGTGGTATTTTTTTCATTGAGGTTGAATTGATTTTCAAAATTTTCTTATTCAGCAAATGTCATTTTTGTGAGTTTTAGGTGTATTTTTAATTAAAATTGAAGAAAAATTGAATTTAAAGGGATTTGGAAGTTTGCTGAATAGTTGCTGAATTGATTTTCAAATTTTTTATTCAGCAAATGTCATTTTTGTGAGTTTTAGGTGTATTTTTTGATTAAGATTGAAGAAAAATTGAATTTAAAGGGATTTGGAAGTTTGCTGAATAGTTGCTGAATTGATTTTCAAATTTTTTTATTCAGCAAATGTCATTTTAGTGAGTTTCAGGTGTATTTTTTGATTAAGATTGAAAGAAAATTGAATTTAAAGGGATTTGGAAGTTTGCTGAATAGTTGCTGAATTGATTTTCAAATTTTTTTATTCAGCAAATGTCATTTTTGTGAGTTCTAGGTGTATTTTTTAATTAAAATTGAAGAAAAATTAAATTTAAAGGTATTTGAGAGTTTGCTGAATAGTTGCTGAATTAATTTTCAAATTTTTTTATTCAGCAAATGTCATTTTTGTGAGTTTCGGGTGTATTTTTTGATTAATATTGAAGAAAAATTGAATTTAAAGGGATTTGGAAGTTTGCTGAATAGTTGCTGAATTGATTTTCAAATTTTTTTATTCAGCAAATGTCATTTTTGTGAGTTTTAGGAATATTTTTCAATTAAGATTGAAGAAAAATTGAATTTAAAGGGATTTGGAAGTTTGCTGAATAGTTGCTGAATTGATTTTCAAAATTTTGTTACTCAGCAAATATGAATTTTTAATAAAAATTTATTTTAAAACTTAATAAAACTGTTAAGGAAAACATTTCCAATATAATTGCTCTAAAAAAATTTGCTGAATATCTGCTGAATTGATACTTTTTCTCTTATTTCTTCAGCAAAAATATCAAAATTCGCTGAATTAAAAAATAAATCAATTCAGCACTTGACCTTTCATGGCTCCACGCTGCTGCAAGTGTCGCTTTACATCTCCATAATTTTCAATAAACAAGGCACGACAAAGTAGCATTTAGAAAACAAATGATCCCATTCATCATAAAGTACACAATTAACTTCACCGTTTAACACAAAATGAAGAAAGAAAAATTTACATTTAAACAGCTTTATTAAATAAATACATTTCGAAAAAAAAAATATTTTTATGATAAACAAAGCAAAGAGAATCAAAGGAACGGAATGCGATGCACGGAATACATAAATAATAAATGCGGAGAAAAAAAAAGTATTTAAATTCCATTCGAAAAAAATGCCCCCGACAATCGTCGTCATCGCATGCATGCACTTAACAAACAAGCTAACACAGATAATAGACATCTGTCTGACTTCTCGTTTGGCTTTTATTCATCTTTTGTTCAACCTTCGTGCTTTTTATCATTTTTACGTTTTGTTTTGTTTTGTAGAATTCTTCTTATCATTCATTCCTCTTCTTTTTTTTTTGCGAAGATTGGCCGACAATTGACCGACAAGACACAAAAGGGGCGTCAAAGTGATCAGCGTAATGACGTGCCGTTACAAAATATTTTTCGTAAACAATCATCGTCGTTATTATTACGAAAATAAAAAAAAATGATTGGCATTTGTTCGAGTTTCATTGAAATTTTTTCCTCTTTCGTTCTGAAACGAGTATTTGTTCCGTTCTCCGCTGTTCGTTGTAATGAAGTTGAAGAGATATTGATGTTATTTATTGTTTTATTGATTATTATTAGCAAACAATTACCCGGCAAAAGTTGTTATCAACAACAATGCGAGCGGCGACTCGATCATCAAGGTGAGGCTTTGACAAACAAATTTGATCATCGAAAAATTGTGGAGACGACTTGCAACAAAATTCGCCAACGATTGTCAATCAAGTCCATTTTGTCTGGCTCTAATTAGAATACACTTCTTCCGTGTGCAATTATCTCTTTGCATGCGCTTAATAAAAAATACGAAACAGATGATGGACTTTGTTTTGTTTTGTTTGTGCGGCAATTGCGATAAAATTGTGTGCTTTGTGAGTGATATCATCGTTTGGAACATATTAAATTCGAGTGTATTCGGTGAAATAATAATTGACATGACATGGAATGACATAAACAGGTCAAGTTTATACGCTTGAATTTTTTAAAAGGTAAGAATGGCGCCACAGAATGACAGAAAAATGTTTTTTGGTCAATTTTACATGAAAAAAAATTCTGCTGAATTTGAAAAAAAAATATTTTTCAATTCAGCAAATTTATGACTGATCGAATTCTATTCAGCGTCTTTTGAACAAAAAATTTCTTTGCTGAAAATGGATAAATTTTATCAAATTTTGACGAATAAAAATGTGAAATTCTAATTCAGCAAATTTCACAAAATCTATTCAGCAAGTATTCAGCTAAAAATTCTGCTAATTTTTTTTAAAATCACAAGTTTTTATGTTTTTAAATCAAAATTTATTGAATTTTAATTCAGAAACAATTTTTTTTATTCATTCAGCTCGTATTCAGCAAATTTTTTGTAGTAAAAATTTGATTTAGTTTAATTCAGCAACTTTGAAATTTTTATAAATCTATTCAGCAAAAATTAATGTATGCCATGTACATTATATTTTGCTAAAGTTTTCTTGAAAACTATTTAAATGACGAATGTTAATTCCAAAATTCGTTAAAATTTAATTCAGCAACTGAAAAATTACTCAAAATTTATTCAGCACGTATTCAGCAATTTTTTTTTTTGTTAAAATAGTTAAATTGCGCTTAATTTAACGAGTTAAAACCAATACCTTAAAGAAATTTTATTCAGCAACTTTTAAAATTTGTGAAAAATTTATTCAGCAAGTATTCAGCAACCTTTTAAACCCATTTTGAAAACAAAATTTCAAAAATCTTATCACTCATTAGTCATCACAGCAACAAAAATCACTTCTCAGAACACTTTCATGTCAAACGTGACTCAAATAAAGATTCTTCAATTGATTAATCGATAACTTCCGTAGTTCCCCGTCATCCACACACTCACATAAAATAAAGTTGACTCACACAAGTCCCCCTTTTCGCATGATAATCTTCGCAGTTGCCAAGAAACATTCAAAATTACATTAGCTCAACACATTAGCAAGCTAGAGCAGATAGCTATCAAGGGATATATCGAAAAGCCAACCAGGACAAGCGTAGATTCAATTTATCTTTTTGCTATATGTAAGTCTCTGTGTTATGAGCATCAACTATCAGCAGCTGTGCCTTCTTCTTCTTCATCCACTTAATATTTTCGCTTCGTTTCATCTTTTCATGTTCAAAACACAACACAACAAAAAACGGACCACCGTCTATCTCAAAGAGGTTAATGTACTTTCTTGTAAAGGATATGCTTCGTTAGTACAAAAGACGACGACGAATCCTTACAACGAGAAAAGAAAACACAAACAAAAATCAATAAACATGTCGGTTGTTTAGAGCACGATTCACACGTCTCTGCTAATAGAGCAACATGGCTTTGGTTAGATGGATGTTTTTCTTGTAAATATTTGATGTTTTAATATTGTGGCTTCTTTTGTCTTATCGGGCAACATTAACGCCAACTGCGAGATAAATAGATAAAAGACTTCTAATGAGTTCTGCTGAATTACACATAAAATCATGAAATGAAACGAAAAAAGTCTAAAATGTAGTTTTTCACAAATTTGCTGAATATTTAGCGTATTCAGCTCTATTCAGCGTATATTCAGCGTAGCTTTTAAAAGATATGTAAAGTAAAAAATTTCAGAAAATGATAAAAATTTTGCTGAATTGATATTTTTCTTTTCTTATTCAGCAAATTTTACGAAATTCTACAAAATTTTACGAAATTGAATTCAGAACTTTTTAAAAATTTTGCTGAATATCTGCTGAATTGATATTTTTCTCTTCTTATTCAGCAAATTTTACAAAATTCTACGAAAACGAATTCAGAACTTTTTAAAAATTTTGCTGAATATCTGCTGAATTGATATTTTTTTCTTCTTATTCAGCAAATTTTTCGAAATTCTACGAAATTGAATTCAGAACTTTTTAAAAATTTTGCTGAATATCTGCTAAATTGATATTTGTCTCTTCTTATTCAGCAAATTTTACGAAATTCGCTGAATTAAGAAATAAATCAATTCAGCACTTGACTTTTCTGGCTCCACGTTGCTCGAAATGTCGTTTTACATCTTTATCGCTGAACTAAACATTAACGCCAACTGCGAGATAAATAGATCGAGATAAAAGACTTCTAATGAGTTCTGCTGGATTACATGAAAGCATGAAATTAAACGAAAAAAAAACCAAAAACAAACAAAAAATAAACGAAGTTCATTAACATCTAAACTAAAACGAGTGAACTTTTTCCGTGTAAATGATTCATACGGACGTTTATGCTTCAATATTATGTTTAACAAGATTTTATTACCTTAACACATATCATAAATTTAAAAGCTATTCATGCATCATCGTGACGTTACTTTAACTACAAAATCGTAATAAATAACTGAAGACGACCGAGAAAGAAAGAAGAAAGAGAGGAAAAAAAATCATCGTATTAAATTACATAATTTTCACTTTGGGCCGGTAATCTGCATTTTTTACTAGAAAAGCACTTGTAAAGCAAATAGTCGAGAGGAATACCGTTGCACGACGATGCAAGTAGTTCATGCTTGAACACCACAAATAATAATCCGTTCATGAAACCGGCTCAAATATGTGGGCAACACGTTTGAAGATCGACGACGACGAAGTTGATGATGATGAAAAATGAAGAAGAGACAAGCAAGTAAGTAAGAGGAAGTGCGATGCGATGCGACACTGATTTAATTTTATTTTTAGTACGGAATTTTGTTCGTATTTCGAGAGACAAAAGTGAAGTGGAATGCACAAATAATGATAATAATAACATCTCTCGAAAGTGTGGCAGCCGTCGCATTTGCGTCTTTTGTAATGCAATGGAGACAAAACATTGTTATTACAGCAGCAGTGACGCGATGATGATGATGATAATGATGGGTGTTCGTGGATGTTATGAAATTTTTTCTTGTGACACAAAAAGCCCTTTTATGGATTGGGAAAGAAAATTTTTTGAGATTTTTTTAAAATTCATTTTTTTTAAATGCATAAAATTTTATTAAAAAAAATAATAAAAAATTTATTAATTAAAAAAAATCATGAATTAAAATAATTTACTAATTATAAAAAAAATAAATAAATTTGGTAATTTATTAAAATAAAAATTAATAAATTAATTTAAAAAAAAATTAATTTCTTAATTAAATATAATCTTTTATTTTTATTGTTTTATTTTTAAGAAATTTTATTTTTTTTATTAAAAAATTTTTTAAAAACTATTAATAATTTTTTAAGCAATTTTTTTTTTAAATTAAATTTTAATTTTTTTTTAATATTAATAATTTAAAATATAAAAAAAAATATGATTTATTAGAGAAAATATTAAAAAAAATATTTTTTTTAAATTTAATTTTTAATTAATTAAAAATATATTTTTTATTTAATAAATTCGTCAAAAAACTGCCGGAACTTCATCAAAAGAACCGCGCTCCACTTTCCCATATTCTTTCCTATTTATTTATTTATAAATACACAAAAAGCTAATCTTGAACTCATAAACTTCACCTGACCCGCGATTTCATTTTGTTTAAACATTCGCGTGACGTGCGCCGCACTAAAGTTTTTGTTTATTTGAAATGCAATTCACATTCACGTCTTTATTGAAGATTTTTTTATTTTATTTTATTTTGATGAGTTTCGTTAAAAAATTTATTCGTACGGAAGACCGGATGAAAAAAAGGTATTTTATTGTTTGTTTACATTTTTTGCCGTGTGTTGTGGGAAGACGACAACCACTAAAAACATTTGACCGAGAAATTGTGTAAAAAATTTCGACGAACAGAATAAGGTTAATTTTTAATTAATTTTTGTGTAATGTGAGCCGTAATGAAATTCACGTTAGAAATTAAAACAAGATTAACACGGAACTTTATTCACGGGTCGTAACCTTTGGTTGGAAGAAAGGCGGTACAGGGAACGTTGCGGTAAATTTTGGGACTAAAAGATTTTTATAAAAAAAAATATTTTATGATAATTTGAAGGTTAAATTATGAGTTTTTATGATTTAAGGAAAATTCAGGAAATACTTTGTGGTGAATTTTTGACAATTTTTTTAAAAATAAATTTATTTAAAGTGTCACATGGACCAAAAATTTGACAAAAATTCTCATTTTTATTAGTGCATGAAGTTAAATTTAGACTAAAAAGCGTTTTTTTTTTTCAAACAAAAAAATTCTTGAATGGTTTCTTGATCTCGTGAACTATAAATTTATTCTTTGAGACTGCTTTGATGACATGTTTTATCTAAAAAATTTTCATTTTTCGCTTAAAAATTCTCTTAACCGGCATTTTTTACTGAATTATAAATTATCTTGAACGTGCCACAAACATTTCTTGACACTCATAAAATTTTATTAGAGATAATATTTTATGCAAAACTTTAAATAAATAAAAACTCATATGCAAACATCACTTAGAAAACTTTGTTTTTATTGCTTTATGAGCCACAATTAAAATGTTGAAAGCATTTTTTAAAAATTTCAGAAAAAATGGAATAAAGTTGAATGAAAATATTTAAATTTTCTTGCTCTTAATAATTTTTCTTGGATTTATTTTTTCTTAAAAAATTATTAAATTTATTTTTAAAAAATTATTTAATTTTATTATTTTTTATTTAACTTTATTATTTTTGATAGATTTTAAAAATTTTATTTATTTTATTTCATTTTATTAAATTTATTTAAAAATTATTTAAAATAAAATTTATTTATTTATTTATTTTTTAAAAATTTGTTTATCATAAAAAAATTAATTAAAAAAATAAAAATAATGAATAATAAAAAAAATAATAAATAATGATAAAAAATAATGAAATTATTAAATATTTTAAAAAAAGTTTTTTTTTATCTAAATTAAATCAATGAAAAAGTTTTTTACGATAAAATTTATAGTTTTTTAATTAATTTTTGTATGATAAACAAAATTTTAAAAAATAAATTTTATGAATTTTATTTTGAATTATTTAAAAAAAAATAAGTAAATTTAATTATAAATAATTTTTAAATAAAATAATTAAAATTTTCAAAATTAAATAAAAATAATAAAATTAAATAATTTTTTTAAAAATAAATTTAATAATTTTTTAAGAAAAAATAAATCAAAAAAATTATTAAGAACATAAAAATTATTAATAATTCATAATTTTTAAATTTTTTGAACATCTTTAAATTTATTTTCACTCAAAATTTAAGCAAAAAATTCCTCAAAAAATATTTTTTCCCAAATAATTTATTATAAAAACAACAAAACTACCCAAATTAATCAAAAATCCCTCATCTCACTGAACAAACAATGCCCTAAAACCTCCATGCCATCATTTTTTTCTCACAAAACAAATCAAAACACGTTGCCAAACACTTCATTCCTTTTCACCACATTTCAACAGCAGCAGCTACGACACTTTCAACACATTTCAACACTAACCTTTAGCATTTTGTTGCATTAGTGACCTGCTTCCGCCTTTCAATGCAGTATTTTATCACCTACTTTCCTCGTGTTTTGTTTCAACTGAAATCCGTTGCCAAACTTCTTCATCAAAACCTATTGTTTTCGAATAATTTTCTACGTTGGTTGTTGACCAAAAAACACGTAGAACAACAACTTTGGGCTTAAGTACTAAATAAAATATTGGTCATTGCTTATTGCTTCGTCGTGTGTGTGTTTGTATAAATATTTGTCACATTAATTATTATCATTTGCCAACTTTAGTCTCGGTTTGGTGTAAAATGTTCTTATAAACGCTACAATTTTTTTTTTATTATGTGGGAAGGCAGTGAATGTCTTTTTCTTATAATTTATTGTTGGATTGGATTATTGGTGACTTTCTTCCTTATTCGAAACTACTTTAACTGTCGTCGCATCCATTCTCGATGTTCTTGATGACTTCACTCTTAACTTTTTTAGTTTAAATTTAGCACATTTATCTAGCATCTAAACTGTGTAAAGGTTAATGTATCGATCTAATTCGTTTTTTTTTTTTGTTATTTTGAATTAAACGACGTCAGTCAACGCGATTTCAATTAACAAGTCTATATAAAAAATTTTAATCTTTTTTTGTTTATTTTTTTTTGTACGTACACGATGCAATGATATGCAAAAGCTGTTATCTAACACATCCACACTGATATTTTTTTTTAATTTTTTATTGATATGCAAATCGGCGAGTCAGTAGAGCGTCGTTGTCGAGTACTGAGACACGAAAAATCCGTTCTAATAATACTTTTGTCACTAAATTTATAAATTTTTCATTGAATAATCACTCTCGTTATATTTTTGCTGTACGTCTCATGCACGCATAGGCCCAAAATGCTTGGGGGAAATTTTTCTGACACTTTCGAGACGAAAAATCACAAAAAATCAATGAAAATTTGTGGATTCTTGAATAAAATCGGTGGTTCAAGCCATTCGCTGATATGTTTAACGACAATTTTGCACTTTTAATTCACTTTTCTGTCTGGTTTTTAATTTTTTTTTCAATATTTTTTTTGATATGTAATTTTTCGTGTGTTCTTAGATACGCGCAGTTGCAGTGTACGAAGGTAACTAACTTTTGCATTGGTAACGCGACTCAAGCCAAGTGTTGTGTGTGTTGCGTAGGTTGGTGTTCTCTCTCAATTTCAGTACTATTTTTTTCGTCGTTCGTACGATGATGGAGAGTAGAATTTTTGTTTTTCCCCAAAATGACATGCGCGCTCATTTTCTCGTGTTTGAGGCAGACGACTGGTACTTTTGAGTGGATTTTTTGGGAAGTTCGTGCAAAATCACGTAGAAAATTAGTGATAACGTAACGGGATACCAGGCGTCGCATTACGTGATTGTTGATGATGATGATGAGTGTTGAATGGTGGGGAACAAAGGAACAACAGGCGAGTTTTTTTTTATTGTTTTGAATAAATTTTAAGATATAAATATTTTTTTATGGAAATTTTTGAGTTTTTAGAAATTTTTGATTAACTTTTGACTTCATTTTGAAAGAAAATTGACTTTTTTGAATTTACAAAATGAAAAAAAAAATTAAATTGAATTTTTTTTAAATTTTCATAGATTTTTGCTCAAAATTCTTTATGAAAATAAAAACATAAAATTTTTTATTTATAAAAGTTTTAAAATTTAATTTTACTTAAAAAAAAAGTCAAATAATTTATTTTTTGCAGATTTTTATCAAATTTTGTTTAAAATTTCGAAAATTTTTAATTTTTTTAATTAAAATTTTTAATTTATTTTCAAATTTAAAAAATTTTTTTATTTTTTAATTTAAAAAAAATAATTTAATTTAATTTTAATTTAAAAAAAAATCAAAAAAATTAATTAAAGTCAGTTTTGTTTAATTTTGTCTCTAATTATTTTAATTTTATTTTTTAATTTAATTAAAATTTTATTTAATTTTTAATTTTAATCTCGATTTTAATTAAATTAAAATTAATTAATTGAAAAAATTAGTTAACTGGTGACAAAAATTGAAAAAACTCAATAAAATCTACAAGTTTAATTTAATTTAATTTTTTAACTTTAATTTAATGTTAAAAAAAATAATATTTGTAGATTTAAAAAATTAAAAGAGTTTAAAAATTATTTTATTAATGAAAATTTATATTTAATTATTAAATTAATTATTTTTATTTTTAAATTTAATAATTTTTTAAAGCTTTTGCAATTTTAATGCTTAAAATTCATTTAAAAAAAAAATCACCAAACTCATCAAATCGAAATGTAAGTTGAAATTGATTGATTTTCTAATGTCAAAAATATTTTATGGATCTATTCGTTATCACGTTTCGCCTATTTTTTTTTATCAATTCACTAAAATATCGTCAATAATTCCATAAATGTATAATGGCTCTATTATTGAGTCTATATGATAAAATTTAATCATCTTACAGCATTTTGAATAAATTTTTCCTCGAAATTCGCTCGTTTAACATTCACAAAACATTTCTACTTCCAAAATTTCCATTCCTCGAAACTTGTTAAATTTATTCAAAAAATTAAACTCAATGAAAACACAAATTTCCGTACAATTTAACCATTCGCACGTAAATAAAATACCCAAAAACTGACAACTCAACTAATTATGAGATGGACTCTTCCAACATTTTTCGGACCACCATCGTACAACTTTTGATTGCCAAAGGTTGTTTTTAAATTTCTTCGTGGAAACTGAAATTAAAATTTTTTACGCTCTGAAGGTCGATTTTTTTTTTTGCCAAAAAAAAAAATTATTTTTGCTCAAATTTACTGCAACTATTAGTAGTTGAAGAGAAAAAGAGAGAATTATCAACAATTCTCGTAAATATTTTTTTTTTGTTGTTAAAAAATAAAATATTTAATTGAATCAATTAAAATAAAGTTTTAAATTTCCAATGTAAAAAGTTTGCCTTCGAGCATTTTATGTCTCGAAACATTCCCATTTCGACAAACAGCAATAAAGGGTGTAGATTTAATTATTATTTTGTGCTTTTGAGGCATTTGAGCGTTCGAAAGTCGGGAAAATTCCCCTTTATTGAGTGTTCTTCATTAAATTTTGATAGACGATAAGGGAAAAGGCGATGATGATGATTAAAATGAATCGAATCTCGCCTAATTTTTTGGTTCAATGAATTTTTCCCATTAGCACTAATCAATGTTTGTTCACTTATTTAGGGAAAGTGGCAAAATAATCATTAAATGAGCAAAAAAGGATTGAATTTTTCCCCAAAAAAAGAGCAAGGATGGAAAAAGGTCGTGATTTTATTGGCAAAAAAGGATTGGAAAAAGAGCAAAAATCATTACTTTTTACGAAGACAGGTGAGTGTAGAACAGAAATTGAATGAAAAAATCTACGATAAAATGACAAAAATTTAATTTAAAGTATTTTTTTTTTTCAGATTTATCCTAAAATTCATAAGAAGGAAGATCCAAAAATTCTTTAAAAAAAGGTAAATTTATTTCAATTAATTCAAACCAAGCAATAAAAATTAACGAACTCAGAATTCAGCTCTAAATGATAAAAACGTAAAATTTTCTAAAAATTTATTTTTAAAAATTTAATTTATTTAATTAAATTTTAATTAAAATAAATAAATTAAAATAAAAAAATAAAATTAAATTAAATTAAAATTAAATTCAAATTAAAATAAATAAATTAATTTAATTAAAAAATAACATTTTATTTTTTATTTAATTAATCAATTATTTTAATTAATTCAATTTAATTAATTTAATTTAATTTAATTTAATTTAATTTAATTTAATTAATTTAATTAATTTAATTTAAATTAAAAATCGTTCTTCAGTTAAAATCAATAAAAAAATACTTTGAAAAATTTTTTCTACTTCAAACGTCTCGAATTAAAATTAAATCTCGTCAAATCTCATTAAAATCAATGAAATAAATGGCAAGAAAAAGATTCCAATTACAAATTAGATTCAAATTAGCGCGTTGTTGTCATCATCCTCGTCATTAAATCATTTTCTCTTTTCATCTCCGATCACTTGGGCAACAATCCACGAGGAAAAGTTACGAATGAATGAAAAGTTAAAGATTACGTTACTTACCGAATTATGAGCTAATATTGACGACAATTCAACATCATCTGCAGTAAGAGCACTGAAAAGAGAAACAAAAAAAAAGACGAGAAAAATTAAATATTATTATCCGAAGAATAAGAAAGAGAAATTAAGCAATCAAATAATTAGATCAACATTTCAATTAGACCTGTTCAGTTTTCTTTCGTTTTCTTGCTTGTTTGGCTTGTTTAAGTTGCATTTAAAAGGCATCATTTGCTTTTTCTGCTCGTTTTGCCACACACAGAAGAATTGCATAGACACACTGCTCGACTGAGACTCAATTAATAAATTTCTTTTTCTCTCTCTCGCTCGTGTACTGTGTGGATTTACCGGCAAATCGACATAGTTTTCAAGGAATTTTAAATGGATTATCGTTTATTTGTGTTTTCTTGTAGGTTAGTAGGTTCTCGATATTTTTCTTCGTTTTTTTCTATTTTTTTTTTTATAGAAACAATAACAAGAATTTGTAAGAAAAATAAAGAAAAAATGAGGTGACTTCGATATTTAATCCAAGTTATTTCAGGAAGTTAATCTTCTTCTCCTCTATAAATAGTTAAAAACTTTTTTTTTTATAAAAAAAATCACAAATTGTATCAAAAAATGAGGAAATCATTTATTTATTGGATTTCCAATGAATTCAATGCCAGTTTTGCTCATCGGTCACGAGAAAAGAAAAACTTTAGAATTCCATTGAGACCAAAAATCAATTTTCATTTGAGATGACGAGTCAATGTTTTGTGTGAAAATGATAACAAAAGTCCATCATTGTTTGTAGTAGCACGAACTTTCAGTCACGAGGCAAAAAATTTCCTCAAGAAATTATTATTCAAAAGTTTTTTATACAATTTTTCTTCGTCTTGCGTTTTTTGTCGCATTTTTAAGAATTATTTGAAAAAAAATATGGGGTTTTGATGGATTTGATGTCCATCCGTTCCAATTTTATTTTTTATGGTGAGGAGTATGAAAATGATTTTTTTTATAAAAATAACAAATTGGGAGTCATTTTAGAAAAAAAAAATCATGTTAAAAACTTTAATAACTTAATTTTTTAAATTTGTGAGTAAAAATAGCAAAAAAAAAAATAAATTTTGCTTGTTGAGGAGTATTAAAAAGAGTAAAATCGTCGCCATATTTAATTTAAAATTAAATTAGAATTCATTAAAAATATTTTTAAAATTGAAATTCAAAAAAAAAAATAATAAAAAAGTTTGGAGTTTTTTTTAAATACTTGATCGCATTTTTAGTTTAAAAAAAATTAATTCACGAATTTTGCAAATTTTAATACTCCTCAGTGAGAAAATTTAAAATTTTTGTAAAATCTTCTATTGAATTAATTTTTCAGGCCAGTTTTTGCTCAAAATATAGAACTTTGGTTATTATCTATATTTCTTAAGATAAAAAAAATCTAAAAAAAAAAATATTTTGCTCATTGAGGAGTATTAAAAGAATAAAATTGTCGCCATATTGAATTTTAAAAATATTTTTTAATTTTATATTAATTTGTTAATTTTTTTTAAATTTATAATATTAATTTATTAATTAAATTAAATTTTAAAAAAAATATTTTTAATTAATTTTAAATCATTTAAAATTCAATATGGCGGCAATTTTCATCTTTTTAATACTCCTCAATAAGCAAAAAAATTTTTTTTTTTGGTTTTTTTATCTTAAGAAAAATAAATAATAACCAAAGTTCTTTATTTCGAACGAAAACTCGCATAGAAAAATTAATTAAATAGAAAATATCACAAAAATTTTAATTTTTCTCATTGAGGAGTATAAAAATGTGCAAAATTCGTAAATTAAATTTTCTTCAAAAACTAAAAAATGCGATCAAGAATTAAAAAAAAAGTCCAAACTTTCTTATTATTCATGAACTTGTCTTCCACTAAAATGCAAGTCTTTCAAAGAAAGAAAGAAGGGATGGAAAAAATGGAGAAAAAGACCAACTTTTAACTAAAACGATGATGACTTCTTGTTTGTTTGTTAATTGTGTGCGGGCACGTGCTCCTACATTTTTTTCCTCTCTTTCGTTTTCCGCACAACAAACTTTCCCATATATAAGATTGACATTTTTTTTAGCTGCAAAACTTTTGTGCCAGAATTTAGGTCTCTGCTTCGGGTTAACCAGACAGGGTTTAGACGACGAAAAGCAAATACGACGACAAAAAAAAGGAACATAAATCATAAGTTCTTGCGAAAAACATACAACGAACGAAAAAAGGTACGACAGAAAATTATAAACAGCTTTCAGTAAACATTAAATTTCCTCTTTTTTCCCTCACCTTTCTTCCGATTTTATTTTTTTTTTTGTGTGTGCCATTAGAGGTGCTCGAGTGCTCCATAACTCAAACATTAACTCATAAATCATCTTGTCCGCAATTCGTTTTTCGTGAGCTAACAAGTGTGTTGTGTTGCGTATGAGGGAAAATCACTTATTTCTCCATTATCATTTCAGATTGGATTTAATTTGAATCAAGGACATTTTTGCCCCATTTTATCGCATTAACCACGCATTAATTCGAGTCAGATCTCACACATAAATTAGGAATTAATTTGGTGAATTTGCGAAAAAAAGGAAGATTATCGAACAAGCTGCTTACTGTCGCTCGGTGTGTCTCTTAATGGACTTCTGATCTTATTTCGCTTCACATGTCAAGGAAAAAATCTGCCTTTTTTAATTAGCTTCTTCGCATCAATTCTTGAAGCTTCGTTAAAATTAAACGTAATAAATCTTTGAGAACATTATTTTATTTTTTTCCGCTTATGTCAGCTGTTTTTATTATTTATACAAGAAAGAAGAATTTTGTCACACATGCTCTTTAAAAATTTTATTTATACGAGACAAACACGAAACGCGCGGTAGACAAAACAGAGTGAAAGTTAATTAAATTAAAACAAAACAAAAAATAATTAGAAATATTTCTGTTGGATTTTTGTTAATTCCCGGGGAAATATTTACGACGACCACGCAATTGATCGAAGAAAAAAAATGCGTCGGAGTAAAACAATCAAAAAAATTTGTTAGAAAAAAAAAATCGGAAGCGAAACGCCCTTTATGTGACAAATTTTTGTGTCACACCTGATTACCGGAAATTTTTGCTGATTCTTTCGAAAGTTTGTTACATTTTTTATGAATCCAATCGATAGTTCTTTTATTTTTTATATCCTCTGGACATGTTTTTTGTATAGGAAGTTTTGTCAATTTTCTCCTTTTTCGAGAGTCCTTGACACGAAAATGAATTATTTTGGTTGGTAATGTGAGTCAAGAGATGTTTGATGAATGAAAATATGTACAAAAGATGAGAAAGTGGGTCGTTTCATGGTTCATTAATAAGATTTTTTTCGTAAAGAGGATTAGATGTTCTTTGATGAATTTGAGTGTTTTTTGTCATTGATGGCTTGAATTTGGACAAAAGTTCTCTTTAGACAAATATTTTGACTTAAAATCGACTTAAATTATAGTTTTAAGGCGATTTTAATTAAAATTAAATAATTAATTAAATTATATTAAATTAAATTAAGCCGCTTCAAATTTTTTTTAAACTTTTAGACCCATGCTTCATTTCAAAAGTCGAAAATCCAATGATGTAAAATAAAAAAAAAGGTTAAAAATTTCATCAAAATTGACCTTTAATTGGACTTTTTTCAAGAAATTTTAAAAAAATTTTAAAAACTTTTTTCAATTTTCAAGAATTTTTGTACTGAAAATTGTATTTTTACAATAATTTTCTTCCCTAAAAATTTTTTAAAAAAAAATATTTTTCAAAATTTTATGAAATTTTTTGGTTTGAATTTTTACCTTGAGATCAATTTTTTAATTATTTATTTAATTGTTTTTTATTATTTATTTTCGATCAATTATATTTAATTAATCAAATTTAAAACTAAATTTCTATAAAAATTTCTATAAAAAAACAAAATTAAAACTCAAAATTCGTATAAATTTGTAACGCAATAACTTAATTTTTAATTCATGAATTTTTCCGGGAATTTTTATATTTTGTCAGCTTTAACTAATAGAAGGTTTTGGAAAAAAATTGAGAAAATACGTGAAAATCGATTAATTTTAGTAAAGAGAAATTCTGTAATTTTTATTTATTTATTTTTTTTTTGTAAAATTCATTGCATACCCAATTAAACATCATTTAAGTGGAAGAAAATTATGTTAATTGCATACTTTCGAGACCATTTTTCTATTTTGAAATACAAAAAAAAAATCTACGGATAGAACGAATCTACGGGTCCGTCATTAAAATTTAAAAATAAATCAAATAAAACTTTTCATACTATTTTAAGCTTTTAACACAAATTCCATCAACAAAATTCTCCCAAAAACAATTTTCTCGAGCAACATGACACGCCAAAACTTGAACACATGAATAATTTCCCGGTCCTTCATACACGAACAAACACCTGTTTGCTAATATTTTATCACTCCAACTGCTTCAAATCATCTTTAAACTGAAATTCCTTACTCAAAATATATGTCAAGGACCAACAAAGACAACATTAATTCCTCTCTTTATCAAAATTCCGGAGAAAAAGTTTTCGATCGAGCAACCACAATCGGAGTGACAAATAAATATCTGGGTTAAAGTTCTTAATTTTGGTAATTAATTCATTCATTTCATTCCATTTGATTTATTTGTGCCCAAAATATTTTCCGATAAAATTCCTGCCTGGTTAAAAATAGATGAAATTCAATTTGCTGACAAAAAAAATGAAATAAATTCAGGTGAGAAAAAAATTTGTATAAAATTTAATTAAATTGAGTGGTTTTTTTTTGGAATTTAATTCAAGATGCATCGGAGCTAATGCCGGATCACAATAAATTTTTATTGAGCCACCACAAATATTTTCATTACTTAATTTTATTCGGTGTTTTTTAATGCTTTTTCCCATATTTAGTGGATACGAAAAAACGAAGCGACTCTCATTAAAAATGATAATTTATGCTGGTCTGCTCGTGTCGCGTTCCTCATTTGTCGCGGGGAGGTATAAAATATTAATTATTTTCATGAAAGTAAGTGGATTATAATAGGAATGTCTCGTTCGCTTGCATTCTGCACTTAATTAACGTGCATTCCGTTTCCGTGTCATCAACAGTCGCCATGAAGAGTTGAAAGCGAAAAAAAAAATAGGAGAGCCTCTAATTTGATACATTATCAAATAATCCACCGAGTGCACATATGTTGCGTTTGTTTCAACTCGCAAGAGACTCTCTCTTGTCTCGCATGTCGCTTCTTCACTGTCACTTTAATTTATGATTATTCGTTTGTTGTTGTCGTTGTTGTTGTCTAATTTCATGTTGGATGCATTTTATTGCTGAGCCGCTTAAAACAAAACGAAAAAAAATTAATGAAAAGACATCAAAAATGCACTCGGAGTGTTTTGGTTGTCGTACAACGTTGTTTGACGAGCGGAAAATCTGTTTTAGAAATTATAATTGATTGTTGTCACAGACAAATAGCGTTTTATGAGATGAGCGGTCGGCAAAATGCGATGAAAGGCGATGCCAAACAATGCCGAAGTGGCATGAGAAGGTAATTAAACAAAGAAAGTCCGGTAATTGTTGCTCGTTTGTGTGGGCGATTGACTAATTTTCGATCGTTCCTTCGAGCGATTAACATAAATTAATGGTTTTGTCGAGGTTTTGGTAATGAAAGCGGTGGAAATGTGTGATCTGAGGGCGGTTTTAGGCAATTACGGTAATTTTTGCGGAATTTCCTTTGTAAAAGTGAATGTTAGGGTTTGGAATGAGAGGAGAAAATTCGTACCATTGATTTTGAGGTTTCATTAATTGATTAAAGAAATTTTTCAATTACTTTTACTTGTAAAATTCTTTAAATATTTAAAAAAAAAATTTTAATTTTTGACTCAAGGTGGATATTTCATAAAATTTTTTGAATAAATTAAGAATTTTTTAAATTTTTGGTTAAAAACTAGAAATTTTTTTAAATTATAAATTTTTTACTAAAAAATTATTAATATTTAATTTAAAAATTTTTTTAAATTTCTATCATTTTATATTAAATTTTAAATTATTTTTATATTTTTGTAAAAAATAAAAATTCGTATTTTAAATTTTTTAATTTTTTTTAAAAAATTTTTTTTAAATACAAATTATTATTTAAAAATTTTAAAATTGTTTTTAATGAAAAATTAAAAATTAAGGAAATGAATTTAATTTATTTTTTTAACTTAAAAATTAAAATTATTATTTCTTTTAAATATTTTTAAGAGTCAAAAAAATTAACAATAAATAGTCTCACTATTAAATTAAATTAATTAATTTTGAATAAATTTTTAAAAAATTATAAATAAATAAATAAAAATTAAAAAATTAATTAAATGAATTAATTTATTCAATTAAATTAAATAAAATATATTAATTGGATTTTAATAAATTTATTTCCCTTTTTTAATTTTTCTGAAAATTAATTTTATCTCCGGAGATACTAAATCAACTTTTTGAGTAATAAAATTTACATTTCTAGCGATTAAAATCAAAATTAATCCATTTAAGAATAAAATTCATATTTTCCGTCTAATTCCGTGTTCAAAAACATCTTTCATCACCGCTTAATTCTCAACTTTGTTTACGTTGAGGAAGAAAACAACATCAATGAAAACATTACAGATGTAAGACGACCAGATTAGTGCTTTAACTTTACAACTTCTTTGAACAGAAATCTCGACGTTCATTCGTCTCACTTATTTCCTAGAACCGTTTTTACGAAATAAATATGAAATTATTATTATTGTAGAAACAATTCTAAAGAAAAAAAGTGACTTGAACTGTGTAAAGATAGAAAACGTTGACACAAGTTGTTTATTTATTTGCATATTTATCGTATTTATTATGAAGACGCAGCAAGTGCAGTTTTCATTTCGTTTTATTTTCTTTAAATATTTATTGTTAAAAAAAGAGACATGCAAGAAGAGAAAAAGACTTACGTAATATTTTTATTTCTTATTATGATTATTTTGTTTTTTTTTTTGAAATTGTAAATAAGATGGCTTTCTTGCCTTTTTTATATTCGTTCTTATTTCTTCTCGTCTTTGCACGTCGGTCGTCTACTTTTTCTAATGAAATTGAGAGATGGCTGTGCAAAAGTGCTTGCAGGACAATTTATTTCGTGTCTGTTGTGCAAGCACCGTTGAAGATTGCAGTAAAGTGTAGGGTTGAATGGGATTTTATTATGACAATCGACATGAGATTTGAGATTGTGTGGGAAGAAAGTGACAGTGAAAGCGTATTTTTGTTTAAAATTGCTAAATATGAAATTAACGAAAATTGAAGAATACCTTTTTAGGTCAAAATTAATTTTTTATAATTGTTTGTTTTTGGTTTATGATGAAATTTTTAAATTAATTTTTTTAAAAGTAAATTATGTTCAAAAATAATTAAATTATTTAAATAAAAAATATTTTAATTTTTTAAAAATTATTTAAAAATTTTTTAAATATTTAAATATTATTTTAATAATAAATTGCAATAAAATAATTTAAATAAAAAATATATAAATTTGGTAATAATTTTTTATTAAATTTTTAATAATTTTTTAATCATTCAATTTCAATAAATTAAATTTTAATTTAATTTTTAATTTTAATTAAATTATATTTTACAATGAAATAAATTAAAAACTTTATTCTTTTAAATTAAAACTTAATTTTTTTGCTCTTAATTTAATTTAATAAATAATTATTTCTTAATTGTTATTGTTTTTCATTTTTTTTTTTAATTTTTCAACAAAAAATAATTTTTTTAAATTAAAAAAAAAAAAAATTATTATCCACAGACCTCAGATCAAAAACCACATTTGAGTCAAAATTTCCTCTCAAAAACCCATAAAAACTATTTTTGTTCACAAGAAATCGAATCCTTATCAAAATTTTACTATCGAAACTTTTACTGCAGCTTATTGCATTTTATACATTCGTGCCAGGGACACAAAAAAAAAAGATTCGAAAAAAGTCGTAAAATGTCTCAAAAAGTGACAAATACAAAGCCCTCGAGACAACAACACGAATTATCTCTCTCGAAACTTCCTCTTCAGACATCGTCGTCGTGCATCCTTCATCATCATCATCATCTCTCGTTGCATCGCAATTTTATGATGTAACGCAATTTCTGTTGAATTTTTCGTCTACTTTCGCTCCAGGGTCGGACGATAGTGTAATACAATAAATTTTTTACATTGTTCTCGTCAATTTGTGCTCCGACAAAATTCATCTCAATTTAGTGCAGATTGCAAGAAACCCGACAAACAACTTTTTTTTTTGTGTATGGGGGACCGTACACACTCCCAAATAGTTTTTGTTATTATTTATTTATTTTTATGGAAAAAAAAGTATCGAGAACAGACGTACGTCAATGTATCTTGTCGAAAAATCGGAAACAGCTGCTCGCTCCTGTTACGATCGTCTCATATTCTCTCATTTAAAAATAAATATATTTTTAGGTTCGTCCATCATCGACATGCAACTCCATCGAATGCAATGTGATGATGATAAAAATTTTTACATCAGCCCGGCATGGAACGACGACGCGTCACGTCGATAAGTTAAATAATATTTCGAAATTAAAATTGCCATTTATTTGTTTTGTCATTAAAAAAAGGGCACGGAGGATGGGAAACAGGAAACAAAATTTTATCAATATTTATCGCAGCCAACCACTGAACTACCGACCGACACACACGAATCACGAAAAAGGCACCGAAAATATTTTTAAAAGCATTCAAAGTAATGCAACTGCACCCATTTACAGTTTTCTACCTGTCCAGATCCCCTTTTTCGATGCAACGCAGTTTTTTTGTTGTTGTTTTAAAAAATACCAAATGCTCGATTGTGTGACGTTTCTATGGTTATGCACAAAATTCCGCACCAAACAAAAACTAAAAATGTGAACAAATCGGTCAACTATTCAGAAAATAAAAGTTGAACATAAAATTGAATGATTTTTTATTTGCAATTATTTTAATTTGCTAATTCATTGAATTTGTTTGCAATTTGCCATTTTGGAGGTTCCACGAGAGTGATGTAACAACAATCGATGTGAATCTAAATGAAGTAGCCTTGATCGCTGTTACATTGGTGGATACGTGCATGTGAGATTTGAACATTTGAATATGGGAATTGGAGTAATGGGGTACTGTGACAAATATGGTCAAGCATGAGAAGATATGATGAGATGATTAGCGATTTTTTGTTATTTTTGACGAGGAAATGTTGTAATTTCTTGCTATTTGAAGATATTTTTTGGCCATGTTGATTAATTTTTTGATCAAGTTTTGATCGTAATTTGGTTAGGATTTTGCTTTATATTGAAGAAAAATCAAGGGCGGATCCAGAGGGGGGGGCAATTGCACCCCCCTTTGAAGCCTAAAAAGCACTAAAAATCACAAAAATGACACAAAATTTAACAAAAAAGGTGATTTTATATACATTTGCACCCCCCTTCGTGGTCCGCTGATAGCCCCCTGGATCCGCCCCTGAGAAAAATTGAATTTTAGTTAAAAAAAAGAACTTTTATGTACAAAAAATAAAATTCGATGTCCCTCAATTATTTAAAAATGAACATTATCATAAAATTTTTCGGCCTTGAATATCAGTTTTTTGTGTAAATTATTTTTGTCTAATAAAGACTACTTTTATTCAGTCAAAATGTTTAAAGGAAAAAGCCTCAAACAACAAAACTCATCTTTTCTTACTTATACTTGATTCGAACATTTTTTTTTAATTCATTCTTAATTTCTATTCTTTTTTGAAGCACGTTAAAGTGATAAGGTTGGAAAAGTCTTTATAAAATCTGATGCATCGAGGAATGGGTTCGAGGAAAGTCATATTGATGGTTCCTTTCGACAAGTTTATTTCTAATGATGCTCTAAACAAAGAAAAAATATTAATTATTAGAATGCCAATTTTTTAAATTATTATCAAAAAAAAAAAATCATAAATTGATTTTTAAACCAAAACTATAAGATAAAAATCTATTTAAATCACCATTTTACATCATCCAATAATATCAATCACTGGAACGATTTCATTCAATTGATCCTAAAACTCAATAAATCCCACAAAAACAAAGAATTCTCATAAAAATCAAAACAACAACATAAACCTGCCCTATCACAACTCACGCACTCACACAAATTCCGATGCGGGTGTGATTTCCAATTCCACATGCATGCCAAAAGAGCATATACAAACAAACGCACGCACCAGAGAAAAAAAAAACATAAAAGGACAATAGAACGAGAACGAGAGACGGAAGAAAAGGAAACAGAATGTGTTACATCCTGTGATGTGTTCATGTGCAATGCAAATTCACTCTCTGCGTGTACGACAACATCTGCTGTGACTGATCAATCGGATTTTTTTCTCTTTTGAATATAGGAAATTGAATTCGCTTGTTTTTATAACATCATCACTACTGAGAAGCAGAACAAAAGCACAACGAATACACACACATCAGGGACTCGTCTCTTTTTTTTTTGTTTCATATGTAAATTTTAATTCTGTCGAATGACTTTTTGATTGTTTTATGTGAACTGCACTGCTTGCCGAGACAGGTAGAAATATCGATTAAAATTACATTGAGAAGAAAAGACGTACCATGCACCATGAATGAAGATGAAAAACCTTGGAAACACGCTTCATTGTTTCATGGACCAAAAAATTCAACGACCCACATTTAATTTCAATTTTTAAAAATTAACAAAGTTTTTTTTTCTGTAGAAAGTTAAAAACAAAAAATCGAGGGGTGGAAATGTGCATGATTTAATGTAATTAAACGAAGAACGTTGAATCATCGAAATTTAATTAATAGAGAGAATGTCATGCTGGTACGAAAATGATGATGGCGGGTGTCGATGGTGATAACGATCGATTTTACTTGTTTTTTTGTTCTTTCTTCATAATCCTTATCCTTGAACTATTTTATTGCCCTAGTCGGTGATTGGAACAAAAGACGACGCAATTTGATCAAAAACACACGTTTCATATCTTGAACACGTTGCACACGCAAAGCAAAACTCTTCGAGCATCTATCCAAATCCCACCTTCGAGTCAGTCCCATTGTTGTTGCTATTACAAGTAAATCTCTTTTTTTTCTGTGCCGTGCCGATCTAAATTTCTTTTTAATACGTCTTTTCTTCTTCTTTTTCCAATTTCTAATAAACTTCATTCGTTTCTATTGTATTTGTTTGATTAATCGGTCATCAGGGACCTGTGCATCATTTTTACCTGGGCCGGATCGATCATCTGGTAAGTCGTTACTGACCTCCAATACAAGAGGGCTTAATGAGATAAGTCGCACAAATGCTCAAAAGTAGATTTTTTTCTTAACTGTTTGCTCAGAAAGTCAATTAAAATCAAAAGCTTTCTTCCTTTTTATTAATTTAAGGCTTAGAGACCTTTTGGTCTTCAAGTTTTGTTTGATTGTATAGTAGATTACAGAAAGAAAGTGACATCATTAGAAAGAGTCGTTAAGCCGCGGTTGCCATGCTGCCTAAGGAGTAGTTTGATAAGTAGTGTAGATGCTTAATTTAGATGATTGGTTTTAGAGCAGATTATTCCTTCTTGTAGTTTTCGTTTAAATATGTTGAAGTTTGGTTCGTCATTGATGCAATCTGAGCAATTTCGTGAAGTTCGTTAATAATGACTTGTGAGAACGTAACTGGATCTTGGCTGAGGTTGAATGTAGTTGAAAGATTCAGGGCTTAAACTGCTTTCGACTTTTGCTTTTGCTTGCCATATTTTTTGCCCAATTTTTGTGTATAATATCCTTAAATGTGAATAAAGTAAATTATTTTAGATTATTTTTTTCATTTTTTATATAAAAAACCATAAAAACTTTTAGAAAATAATGTGCTTCTATTTTGCTTTTTTTTGCTTTTGCTATTGCTTTTGCTTTAGTTTAAGCCCTGGAAAGATTATGTTTTGGGTTGCTGTTTAATTGATCACTTATTGTCCAAAATAAGCTCATAATGTTCAGATAGGAAGCTTTTTTGCATATAAATTATTTTGATAGAGTGATTCTTTAAATTTAATAGCTAGAAAATAAAAAAAAATAAAAGTTAAGAAAACCATTTTTATAGATCGAAAGTATTGAATACTCAAATTTCTCGGTTAATAGAATAACTGCATATATGCGATTTACCCTATTGACCCTTCAACTAAATAAAAACGGAAATTGATGAGTTATTGACTAAAATTTCATTCCGCTCCCATAATGACGCATAATATTTGTCCTTGACGTCTTTGGGGTTAGAAACGGAAAACTGCGTCTCAGAAAAATAAATAAATAAAAGGGAAAGTCTCTTTGTTCAAAACGTTTCATCTAGTATTAATCAACTAAAACCAAACTATTGAAACACGTGTCACGAATGGGATTAACACGCCTTGAAGGAAATTTCCTTCCAAAAATTTTAATATCAAAATGAGGTTTTGTGGATTTCGGTTGTTTTCGTGACAGCCAAGTGGTTTACTTTCAATTAGATTTAAATAAATAAATAAAATAAGATTGATTGCCAAAATATTTTGCTTTTTCTCACAATAATTTCCAAAATGAAATTTATTCAAGAATTTTGTGATCTACCTACATCTAATTTAATGAGAAAATCTTCGAGTGTGGGAGAAAGAAGTCCCGCTGTGGTCAAACAATCTCCTTTTAATTTATTTCCTCACAATATAGACACGTAACACATTAAAAACGAAGAATACGAAAAAAAGGTAAATTACTTTACCTTACAAATATTTATTTTGTTTGATTTTTTTCGGTGTCCTTTTTGTTTTGTTGACATTACCTACTAAGGCTTTCCTTCTCGTTAGAAAAAAAATGTTTTTTTCGAAAATATCTTCATTTGTTGAATGAGAATTTCGGACAAAAGCCCAACTTGGGTGTTTTTTTATTTTCATTTTTTTGTGAGAAAAGCCGCTGATGCCGCAAGAAGGTGTCGGCTATTTATTTATGTTTTGAACGTAAAGACCTTAAAAAGGCAATAATTGAACACAATAATTGATTCGATGAAAAATGTCTCAATATTGACAATGGGGGACACCCTGAAACAGAAGTTGAGTCATCAATTAAGTACGCAGAATTTTTCGGTCTTGTTTAAAATTAAGATATTTTGGGAGAAACTATGGTGTGAGGTCAGTTTTCACAATTTAATTAAATTTGAAAAAAATTATAGAAAAAAAAAAAATATTTTACTTTTTGAAAAAAAATTTTTTCAAAGAGCCAAAATAATTTCTTTTTAGATTTTTTTACAATTTATTTAAAAATTGAAAATTAACGAATCGATTAAAAAAAAAATTTTTAAAAAATTTTTTTTTTTACATTTTTTTTTTAAATATTTAAATAATTTAATTAAAATTTTAATAATTAATTAAAATATAATTTTATTTAATTTAATTTGGTTAATTAAAATTTTAATAATTAATTCTCAAATTTACTGAGTTTTTATTTTTTTTTATGCATCTTTGAAAGTTTATTAAAGAATTTTGCAGTAAAAATAATGACAGGTGTTAGAAATTTTGTTCAAATTTCCTTTTTGAGGTAAAATCTTATTATTTCAAGGCAAAATAAAGTGCATTGAACCTTAAAAAATTTGTAAGAAATAAGATTAAAACAATTAATTTAACACCTGCCAAACAAACTTTAATTGGCTTTTTGCTTAAAATTTCAATTTTCAGCTCAAAAATAATTAAATAAAATTAATTTACAATTTTCTAGACAAATTTCAGTTGCGAGACGCAAATCCCTCACACCAAATTGAAAGTCTATAAAATTTATTGGCAACATTTTTCTTTATGACTTTATATGTGACTCTTTCATACACCGAACTCGTGCCACACATATGAAGCACTATCATGTCCTTTTGTGTTGCTCGTCGTCGTTTAGTAATAAAGAGATTTGTTGCTTGAGATTAAGAGCTTTACACAAAGAACGCACAAAACACAGCAAGAAAAAAAAAGGATTTTGCTCTGGATTTGATATTAAAGAGCGACATGAACGACGTTAAAGACTTTTATCACAAAAATGTTTTGTCTGCGCCTAAAAGTCGTCTTCATCATCGTCGTACGTAGTTTGAGTCATCAAAAACTTTAACAATGAGAAAATCCCTTCATTATTGTCATTATTTTTAACGAGACTCGTTTTTTAACATATTTAACAAAAATTTATTTTTTCCCTTTTACAAGAAAAAAAGAAACGTCAGATTATGTCTTGTTCCACGCAAAAAAAAAATGTTAATCCGGCTCCAAAAAGATGTAAAATAATTCTGTGTGGGAAATGGGAGAAATTTAACAAAAATTTCAGCTTAAAAGCTACTTTGTAGTCATTAGCTAAAAATGTAACTGCTACAAAACTGCGGATAAAGTCTCAATTTACTTGTAAATTGAGCTTCATCAAGGCCACATATCACATTATACCACCGCACGAAAGTGACAAGCCACACACATATCGATCACATTTCAAGCTAGATAACTCTCTAAGAAACCGGGGGAGGATCAACTTACATTTCTGTCGTCGTCGTCACTTGATTATCATCGATTTCAACGCCACAATCGCCTTTGAGTGTCTCATCGGCGTGCCAGCTGTGTCGCGTCGCAGTTATATTTAAGATTGTTTCTTCGGACGACGATTCGCTGCTGCAACTCATATCACTTTCATTCATGGAACTTGCCTCCGCGACATTGTTGCTCTCGATTTTTGATACATTTTCGTCCTCCATATTTTTCGGATGATTTTTTTTGATGCTTTATTTTTATTATTTAGATTTTCATGCTTTTTTGCATTTAGAAATCGTTTTTACGCGTGTTATCTCGTTGTTAATTTCAATTTTTATGCTTAATGCTTGATAAGATTTTCATATTTTTAATTTTTTGTTTACTGCATGACTGACTGCACTTTTGATTTTTTCGATTTCTAACACCTTTCAAGCTTCCAAGAATTTTTGTTTTGTTTTTTCTTCCTTTTTAATACTTTTTTTAAATTAAATTTTAACAAACTTCCTTTTTTCACACGTTTTTTGGTCAAAATGAAAGACTTATTCCGAATAAATAAAAGTATAATTACACAAAAGACCGCTAATTTTTAATTCAAATAAATAAAAATACGAGAAATTATTAACACAGAGCTCTTGTTTGAATGACGGTTAAAGTTGTTTTGAAGATTTTCAAGTTCCCTCTTTGTGTCGCCTTGCAGTGTCTATGAACTCGTACGTTCTGTACGTATTGGCGACTGCATCATCTGTATTACGTACGGAGTGTCTATGGAGCTCGTACACATACGTAAGTTATATGGCGCGAATTGTGGTTTGGGATCTTTTTCACAATTTGTTACTCCTCTGATCGTGATTTTTGTGCACGATCAATTTTTGAATGAAACGATATTTTAAGTCGTTAGAGATCGATTTTTTTTTTGTAATTAAGTGAAAAATTTGAGATAATTTGAATGAAATTATTCGAAAATTATTACAATTTTTATTTTTGTTTTGATGAAAAAAAGTTTTTTATGCTATTTAATTAATATTTCTCTTATTCGAAACCGAAATTTAGAAAAAAAAATTCGAATCCTGAAGGAGATAGTCTATTATGAAAGTATTGAGATTTGAGAAAATTTTTATCTCAAAAAAAAATTTGATAAAAAATTCCAAATAAAATAAATTCAATTTCTGCAAGGAATAAAAATATTTTTAAATTTTTATTAAATTTTTTTTTTAAATTATTTTTAAAATTTTTTGATAACTTTTAAAGGGAAATGTTTGATAAATTTGATAAAAATGTAAAATGAGTGTCGTTAAAAAGTTTCTGACAAAATTTTAATTAGCAAAAAATTTTTACAAAAATCTTACAAAAAAAAAATTACTAACTCCTCAATGATTTTGATTTTTTTTCGTCAAATTTGGTCAAAAATTAACAAAATTGCGTTAAAATAAGTTTTTACCGATACAAAATTATTTTTGTGACATTTTTAGTCGATTCTCTCGAAATTTCATAGTTTAAAAAAAGGTCATTCACTGTCAACTGTGGTCCCCTTAGGCAATTTTAAACAATTTTCTATTCGTCCTCTTGTCATTTTTCAACACAAAACGTGCCTAAAATGCTAAATAAATAGTCACTTTTATACTTTTTGCTTGCTACCACTGACCGACTATGACGACGTAGAAAAAAAAACTATCACTCAAATGTTTAAACATTCAGAAATTAACAATCATTCCTCTTAGCTCGCTCTTAGCAAAACGAATCAAAAACAAAATTTTATTCACCAGAATTTTTTTCTGTACAAAAATTTACATTGAAAATCCATAAAAAGAATCCTCATTTTTTTTTCGAGCAGTAAAAAATAATATTTATGTAAGAATTTTATTGCGCGGCAAAAAAAAACTCACTCACCTGTATCGCATGAATGACTTTGGCAGCGATCTGCTCTTCCAACGACTGAAATTTCCCGTTGAATTTTCACCTTTGTTTTTCCGCTTTCCGTTCATCATGTACTTGGACTTGAAGATGTTTGATCTGGAAATTTTGGGAAAAGAGAGCTTTTTTAGCATTCTGCTGCTGCTTTTGATGTTCATCGTTGACTAACTGACGAGCATCTCGTGCTTCGCGTCAATCACTCGTTACATTTGTGGTCGTTAAAATTTATTTTCTTGTCCCATAAAGACAGAAAAGGGATAACGATCGACATTAATCTTGATTGATAATTAGGCCAATGAAAGTATAGAAAATGTTTTTTTTTTTTCTTTAAGGGAATTTTTAAAGAGGGATTTTTGTATGAATTTTTCAAAGAAAAAATTAAAAATTTTGTAAAAATCAGTACAAATGTCAATATTTTTTTTAATTTTTCATATTTTAAGTGAAAAATGGAGGATTTCGTTAAAAAAATTTTTTTTTTTTGATCTTGTTAAGAAAATATTATTTTTTCTTAATTTTCAAAACTTATTTCAAAATATTGTAAAATTTTACAAAATTTTCGAAAAATTATATAAAATTATTTAAAGTACCTAATGTAAAAAAAAACTTTTAAGTCAAAAATGAAAAAAAAAAAATTATTTAATTTAACTTAAAAGTAGACATAGCGGTACGGGAATTCCCGACGGGAAATCCCGGCGGGAATGGCCTATTTCCCGATCCCGATTTCCCGACAAAAAATTAGTCGGGATCGGGAATCGAAAGGGAAGATATTTTAGCTTACCTCGGATTGATGCTTCAAATATTTTTGGCTCTACAAATACTATTTTTAATTTTTGTGTTTTTTTTATATTCTTAAAATGTTCTTCTTTTAAAAAGTTTTTCAAATGTCGTAAAACGAAGCCAATTTTTAAGTCTTAATTGTCAGTTTTGTAAGCTTGGATACATTTATTTTTCTTTAAACAAAAAAGTATGATGAAAATTTTGAGAAAGCATTTTCGACTCAAAATTTGAAAAAGTAAAAAAGTTTTCTTATAAAACTGATTTTAATAAAAATATACTTAAATTTCAAAATCTATTCTTTCTATTAGATTGGTACTTTCTTTAAATTATTAGAATAGAGGATATCTTAGTAATAATAAATAACATTATTTAAGCGTTTTTCATAAATTCAGTAAATAATTTCATAAATAACAGTAAATAAGAGTTCAAAATTGCATCTTCTTCAGTTAATCGGTTATTTTTTAGTAATTGTTATTAGAAAAATACTGTAAAAAAAAACTATTTTTTTCAAAACAGAAAAAATAAAATGCTTCCTAAAAAGCACTTTCGAGAAACTATTAAAAATTTTTTGAAACTCAAAAATCATTGAACATAAGAGAAAATTATATTAAGTCAAGCATTTAAAAACTTAATTTGCTTTATTTTTAATAAAAAAAAATTTTTTTTCTGAAAATTAATTTAAAAATCAAATTCTAACTGACTTTTTACCTATTCTTAAACTGTAACTTGAAATATTTTAATCAAGCTTAAGTTTACGTTTCGTAATTTTTTTAATTTTTAAGCTTAACTTTAGGCTTAAAAGACTTAAAAAATCTTTGATAGCAGCTTAAAAATGAGTGTCAGACTAAAATCGAAACTATTTGATTAAAGTGGCACTTAAGTTTCACTTAAATTTTCTTAAGTTTCACTTAAATTTTTTTAAGTATCACTTGAACTTTCTTAAGTTTTCTTAAGTTTAACTTAAGTTTTAAGTCAGGAAAATCAGGGCTGAAAAACTTTTTAAGTTAAAAGTCAAAAATAAATGACTTAAGCTTAAGTATAGCTTTCTTAAGTTTGGCTTAAGTTAAGTTAACTGACTTAATAGTCTCTTAAGTTTGACTTAAGTTAAAGTAATTGACTTAATTTGCATTTTTAAATTGAAAAAAAAAAATTTTGAATTTTTAACCAAAATTTTTTTAAAACTTCAAAAAAATATTTCAAATTTTTCTAAAACTTTAAGCTTAAGTCAAAAATTTATTAATTCAAAATATTCTTTTGACTTAAAAATAAGTTAAAGTTTAAGTCATAATTTTTTTCATCCCTAATTAAGTCAAGTTCTTCCCTAAAAATCCTTAAAATCCAAAACCATTCCAAATGTTCTATCACCCTTACCTGCTTTTATTCTCTCTTGACGACACATAAAACCTCGTTGCATCACCGCTCGTCGTCGTACCTCCTTTATTCGTTGCTCCTCCACTACTGCTGCTATTATGCCCGCTATCGCCGTTTATCGTAATTCGCGTGGCTCCATTCGACCGTTCCCGCGTAATCGGCATTTCGCGTTCCCCGAGGAAAATTATCGAATTACTCGCGACCTTGACCGGATTCAAGGGCGGCTTCGTGGAAAGTTTAATCGGTGGCGACGACCGCGAATTTTTACGTGGCGACGGCGAATCGTGCGACCGAACGTAAATTTTGCTCGGATTTTTATCGGATTGACAGTTTGACTGGCAATGGAAGCTGTGAAGAAAAGTTTTTTAACAATAATTGAAAATTTTTGTGAAATTTTTGTGTGTTTTTTGTGGGATGTGTATGTGACTAAAGTTAAAAAGTGGTGAAAAGCGTGTGTTAATTTTTAATTTTTGGCGGATTGCTAGGTAAGTAGCTTGTGCTATTTTTTTATTAAGCAGGATTTCTATTTTTTGGGGACTTGATCACAAATTGGCACTCTATTTTTTTCAGATTAATACCTTCCTGCTCCTGCGTTCGATCCGTTATTTGTGGGATTGCGATAAGAAGTTGCGTCGTAGTCAATGACGCTGTAATGGTCGGTTTTGCGATCGTAATCCGAGTTTGGCGATGAAGGACTCAAGTACATTTGATCGCCGCGCGAGCGATAAACGTCAGCGGATCTTCTGTACATTTCCTGCTGCTGCTGCGCTTGTTGCTGCAAAACGTACGGACTCGATCTTTGGTACTGATTCGGCGATCGTTCCCGACTGATGGCTCTACCTTGCTGGTAATTCATCATCGGGGATCGCGGTGCCCGTAATTTCGGGACGTCGTACGTGTCGTAATTGACATTTTCCGGCTGCTTTCGCGGAAGTGAATTGTAATCAATTTGGGCGTAAACGCGTTCGTGGCTGTACGAGCGTTGATCGAACGCCGCCGCATTCGGGAGTCGTTCGTAATTATTATAATATTCGTCGTCGAAAGACTTGCTTTTGTCGAATTCTTGCTCGTAGTCGAGCGGGCGTTCGTAGTCGATGACATCGAAAGATCGAGGTTTCTTCCCTTCGATCTCTAAGCGAATTTGACTTGGGCGCGCATAGTCCGGATTGTTATTGGTGCGATATTGAACATTCGTTTGAGTCGGCGGCGGTTGTTTCCGGACTTGCGCATAAATCGGTTGTGTTACTTTTGGTGCATTTCCCACGCGAACCACGACTTTGTGTGCGTTTTGACGATTTGGAGACCTTTCCGACAGCTGCAACGATCGAGATCGTCGAATGCGATAATTGCCACTGCCTCGGGTGCTGCTGCCACGTCGATACATTTGGTTTTCGGGATCGCCGCCGCTGTAACTGGAGCTCGTGGAACTGCTCCGTGATGAGTTTCGGGCATCTTCGTAGCGACGATGACGATCCAAGGTGCTGTTACGCGAGCCAGAACTCAATTTGGATGAAAGCAGGGAAGATTGCGAGCTGTTGAGGTCGTTTCTGCTGCGTTGGCGGGATCCGCTGCGAGCTCGGTGCTCGGGAGTGAGAGAACGTTTGTCGGGTGTTAGAGAACGTTGTTTGCGGAGTGATGCCATGGAGTCGCCGTCGCTGTATTTTTTGTCGGGTGTCAGTGAACGTTGCTTTTTGATCGCTCCGTGGGATAATTTGTCGTCAGAGGCGAGAGAAGCCATGAAGGAATTTGTGGATTTGTAGCTCAGAGCAAGGGATGACGACAAATCTTCGTCGTCCTCGGGCTCGTCTTCTAAATCGTCGTTGGAAATGTCTGAAAATAAAGGAGAAAATTAACATTTTTGAAGGTAAGAAGGTGTTTTTTTTTCAAACTTTTTATCCTTTTAAGATTTTAAAAAATGTAAAAAAAAATTTTTTAATTTTATTAAATTTTAACTTGAATTAATAATTTTTTAATTCAAAAAGAAATTAAAGATTTTCAAAAAAAATTCATAAAAATTGACTTTTATATAAAAATTTAGAAAAAAATTGATAAAAAAAATGTTCATTGGAACGGATTTTCATTAATTTTTAACCTAGAAGTTAATCAAAAAATTATTTTTAAAAATTTGTAATTTTTTTTATACAAAATAATTAAAATTTCAAAAGAAATGATCTTAACGTATTATCGCAAAATAATTTAACAAATTTAAAAGACTTTTTTTCTAAAAAAAAAAAAACAAATTTCACATTTTCGTACTCCTCATTTCACAAATTTGTACTCCTCAAACTATTTTGTGAAAAATTTTCGCGCCAAAAAATTATTAAATTTTTATTTTATTGAAAATTGTCAAAATTTCAGTAGAAATGATTTTTCGAGTAACAGAAATTAATTTAAAAAAATTTTTTTGAACTCAAAATCGTTGAAATTTCATCAGAAATAATATTTAAAGTGTCAAAAATTTATTTGAAAAAATAATTAAATTTCTTCTCTACTCAAAATCCTTAAAATTTAATTTTTTAAAAATCTTTTAAATTTCTAGATCTTTGATTTTTGGCTAGAAAATTGTTTTTAGTTTTAATTTTTCAAAATATTTCACACAAAATTGTCGAAATACGAATTTTTATTTTCTATATTTAGATTTTAAAATTTACACAAAAAATTGGATTTTGGAAAGAATTATCTTAAAAAATTTTTTTGGTCATAAATCGCTTGAATTTCAAAAGAAATAATCTCTTAAGTTGCTATTTATCGATTTTTGAGCTTAAAATATTTTTTTTAGGACAAAAAGTTTGAAATGTCTACAAAAACCATAAAAATTACCTGATCTCGCTCCACTATCACACGAATTCAGTCTCTGATTAATTCCCTTTGCACTCGGCTCCCCGAAATTCCTAAAACCACTCATCGGAGCTGTTGTTTGCGTTCGCGTAAATTGACCTCGTCGTGACCTTGCAACGCCCTCTACATCCAGCGACTTATATTGCCCCAAAATCTGAACTTGTTGCCCGGCTCCATTGTTACTCACAAGCTTACTTGTGAAATTATTATTGACACTATTCCCCGGAATGGCTTTCGGAAAAATGGGACTTTTATCCGGCGTTGGTCTTTTCGTCAAATAACTCGGTGAGATTCCCGTCAAAGTGGAAAATATCGGACTTTTATCCCGTCGCGTCATCATATTCCTCACGGACAAGCTATTTGGTGTCGATGTAACTGCAGCGGATGCTGGAGCTTGTAAATCATAATCGAAACTTTTCGACGTCAGAGATTCCTTGTAATCGACTTTATTGCGACTGTCGTACTCGAAACTACGGGAAAAGACCATCCCTTTGCCGCCGATGGGTTTTTCGCTTGCCGAAGTGACTGCCAAGTGTTTTGCCTTGTTGCGGGCTTTGTTGTCCTGAAATGCTGGAGGCGGCGAGAGAATTGGCGTTACCGGCGGAGGAGATGCTTGAACAGTTTTCTTTACGGGTAAGTACAAATTGCGATCTCCCGTGACATTTGGATCAGCAGTTGCGGGTGGGTCAATTGCTAAAACTGTCACATTATCCTGCGATTGGAGTTTTTGCACCGTAGTTGCTCGACGAACCTCATTTCGGTTAATTAACTCTTCGATTTTCGTGTTTGTTCGTTTTTTCTTCGTGATTGCGTCAGAAGCGGGTTGTTCCCCGAAGAGATACGTGGGTTTCGTATCTGCTGGAGCTGGTCCACGATAATGCATGTTCTTGGAAATGTCTTCGACTTCTTCGTCTTCCTTGCTGCGGGATTTTTTTATCGTTAGGGGTCGACTGTGATCGCGCTCCGAAATCTCACTTATGCCGTCTGTGGTGTCATCGTTCGTGAAATTCTTCGTTTCTTCCTCTTTTAGACTTTCTTGTGTCGTTGTGTCACTTTTGGCATGTTCCTTCGATTTGCTACGTTTTTTCGTGGGAAGCGCCGGTAGCGGCAGGTCGCTTATGTCATCACAGGAATCGATATTTAGAATTGGGGGATCACACGGATTGTACTCTGGTTGTTTCTTCTCTTTGTTGGATTTTTTCTTTGACTTGCTTTCCGTTGCGGCTTCGTCGACGACGGAATGATCGGATGATTGTACAGGTTGTTGTTGTTTAGTTTGGTCCCTAGAAGGAAAAAAAAAGAAAAATTTTGTTAATTAAGAAATTTCATTAAATACAAAATTCTAGACAGACAGCAAAATCTCTCTCAAAAAAATAAAAGGAAATGGAGAAAATGAGAAAAACACACAAAAATAAAAGAAAATTCATGAATGGCACTCGGATGGATGGATGGATGTGCTCCATGCTTTTCACTAAAATTAAATTTTCCATCAACTTTTTTAAACAAAGAAAAAATAACATCAAAACAAACCACTTCACTGCAGTTCATTTTCTCAACTTTCAGCCTCAAACACGAAAATAACATTTTAATTAACTAAAAATTTAATTTTTTAAATTTTTCTGTAAAAAAAATCTTAAGACTTTAATTCTCACTACGGAAGTAAAATCACACCTGTTCCCTGAAAAAAAAATCATTTTCCAAGCAAAAAATGATTAACGGGATGAGCTGTGTTTGTTTTCCATTTAAAAGTTTTTTTTTCTCGGTAAAATCGTTGCGGAGGACATTTTTAATCTTTTTTCACATTCAAGCAACATTCAAGCGATTTACAGAAAAGGATGAACCTTATTTGCATTTATCCTTATCAAAAACGTATTCCGGATGAATTTAATTATCGTGAGATTTTCCCTTTTTTTATGCCTCTTTTCTGTCGTTTTCTTGGAAACCGACATTAAATTACGTTTTCGATTTTTGACTTCGAATGTCATTCACTCTCTCCGAAAAAAAATTTGTTTTTCTCTGAAAATTGGTTACACAAAATTACTTTCCCAGAATGAATGAACAAGAGATCAAGTTTAATCAGGAATTTTGTGAGAAAAACAGATGTGATGGTATTTATTTAAAGGTATGGGAAGATATGAAAATGTTAAATTTTTGATTCAGTTTGAATAATATAGAATAGAGAAGACATGAAAAGTTTTGTAGTTACAAGGAAAGTTTATGTTTCAATCACGTGACTAATAAATTTATAACGGAAAGTTTTTGAAGTGACAGTTGATTGACGTTTCATGAATTTTAATGGTTTTATCAAATTTGGTCATGAAAATTAAAGTTTAGTGGGAAATTCTCATAAAATACGGGTTTTTGAGAGTAAATCGTAGTTTTTAGGTCACGTGACCTACGATGATTAATTTCAATTTAAAACTTTTATTTTTTTAAGATTTTCCACAAATAATTTTATTTTTTGTTGTATTTAAAAATTAAAAAATTTTTTTTTTAAATCTGAATTGATTTCTTTTGAAAAAACTCTAAGCTTACTTCTTTAGGTCACGTGACCTATAAGCTTTTTAATACAAAAGTTAACGTTTATTATATTTTTTTTTTGAATGAATTTAAATTTCTTAAAATTTTTTAACGTTTTTTAATAAGAAATTTAAGTTCATTGAAAAAAAAATCATAAAAGTTAAGTTTTGTGTTAAAAATCAAAGCTTATAGGTCACGTGACCTAAAACAATAAACTATGAGGTTTTTGAAAAGAAAATCAATTTAGATTTAAAAATTTATTTTTTTTTAATTTTTAAATAAAACAAAAAATAAAATTATTTGTGGAAAATCTTAAAAAATAAAGTTTTAAATTGAAATTAATCATCGTAGGTCACGTGACCAAAAATAAAGATCTATGGCCGATTAAAAGTGATTTTAAGTGAAATTTAAACCTTTTTTTCAATTATTTTGAACAAAAATCAAGGATTTTTTGTTGAATATAAAAATTTAATGAAGAGGAGCTTCAAAATAATACAAAATTAGAGTCTTAGTCACGTGACCAACATTTCAAATTTAGTCAATTTAAAAAAATTCTTTTTCATTTCTCAATATATTTACTGAAAAATAATTAATTTTGAGAAAATTTCAAGTTTTAAATTTAGTCCTAAACTCATAATATTATTAAAAAATTCCACAGAAAAAAGTACTTAAAATATTTATTTAAGCACAACAAAATTTGTTTAAAAACTCGTCCTTGACTTGCAATTCCAACCGATAAAGGAAATTGAATTTTCCCCAAATGGTAACTTTACAAATGTTATTTATTTCTAAATTTGTGGCTGGTGTCTGTTTTTCTTCTTCTTCTATATTTTGTAAATATTTAGATATGAAAACCTCTCAAAAACTATGCAATGCACATCACACACACTCTGCTTGTTTGTTTGCTCTGTAAATAGTAATGCCAAGTTCTTGTCTTCCTTCACTCAAACATTTTCTTCTTCTTCTTCGTTCGTTCTTTTTTTTATAAATTTCATTTCATGGAATAATTTATTCCTTCCATATCTGGATAGATAACATCTCGACGACGATGACTGCAATTTACTGATCCATCCCATTCGTTAGCTAGCTAGAAAACTGGACATCATCATTCTTCACAATAAATCAAGTGGAATATAGGTGAACCGGAGAGAAATAGAAAAAATATTGACTTGCTGTTATTATGGGTTAGGAGTAACGAACGGACAAACGGTACAAACTCGCGCATTTAAGTGAACAGCACAACAGGGAAAACAGGCTTTAGAATAAAAATAAAATATAGGTGAATGACGTTCGTCGTTGTTTCGTGCTGGAATGGGAATGTTTGTAATAAATTAGAATAATATGTTGTAAATTGGTAGCGGTTCTTCCTTTTCTTGTTATTTTTTTTTTCTCTTTTTCAGCTGAACAACATGTTTCGTAATGTTAATGTTGTTTTTCGCGCAAAACACACGTTGCTCGTCTAACAAGACAATTATTATGTAATGGCAACATTTTTAAGAATAAACATGTGAAGAGAGAACGAAGACGAAAACAGGAAAAAAGCAGGTCAGTCAGTTAGAAATTGCGATTTAATCAGCATTCTTGTTCGTTGGTGCCATGGAGAGTAATTTAATTCTAGATAAAATATAAACAAATATTATGCAATAAGTTGTAACAACTGGTTTACGACACCGGACTAATTGGTGGTGCGATGTATAATTAGACGAGATGTGAAATTATGACGAAAAAGATGGGAGCGATGACATTTTCCACGTTCTGTTGATTGGAGTGGAAGACATACAAATATAGGTCGGTTGTTGACTTTTCAAACGTGTTATGGAGGATTTTTCGCGCAAAAATGTGAGTTTTAATATTTTTTCATAATTTTTTCATTGAGGCAGGAAAATCAAATAATTTAATTTATCAGGTAAGTTCATAAAATTACTCTTAAAAAATTTTAATAATTTTATTTCAAAATTTCAAGTCTTTAAAATTCATTTTAATAAGAGTTAATTTTTATTAAAAATTTGCGAGTTGTGGACTAATTTTAAACTTGCATAAAAAATTTAAATATAAAATTGCTGTTGAATTAATAATAAATTTTAGAATTATATTATTTTTGATTTTATCAACTAAGCTTTTGGTTTTTCAAATTTTTGGGTAAAAAATATTTTTTTTTATTTTTTTATATATTTTTTTTATTTGGCTAAATGTTACTTAATTAAATTTTTTATTTTGAATTATTCTTAAATTTACTAAAAAAATCTATTATTTGTTTATTTTTTAATTTTAATTTATTTAATTTTAATTAATATTAAAAAGATTAAAATTTTAATTATTTTTTTTATTAAAAATTTAATTTAACTTAAAAAACTGTCAATATAAACTTTTAAGTAAAATTTTTATTAAAAATTAATTCACGACCTCAAAAATTCTCAAAATAAACTCACACAATTCTTAAACCAAAAATTTGTGGTTCAAAGTTTCAAGAACAAGCGACAAATGTGAAGAATTCCCCATGAAATTAACTTTTCCAACCAAAATCGAGTCACAAATCTAATTTACTGCGGTTTTTCCGTATCATTTCATTAAAAAACGAAGCAAAAGAATTTCCCTACAATGCCACACCATTCACCCATTTCCCTAAGGAAACAACTAATTTTCTCATAAAACATCCAACTTCATTGCTCTCTTCTCGACTTTCGTAACATTAACGCAGAAACATATAAAAATAAAGTTCTCCAAAGTAATTAAAATATTCCTTTAATCCACCAACCTTCATGCAACTACAGCAAAATTGCAACACAGTAATGCAGTGCAAGGTCATCCCGATCCCGTTTAATTGCATTAAAATTACGGAATCATACAACATATTTCATTCTGAGTGAGGCAGAGAGATCGTATCTCCCTCCTTTAAGCCAACATATATGAATATGAAAATAACTAAGAACAAATTTTTGTATTTGTATCTCAAACTGGGTTTTACCGGTTCTGTTCTTCAAATACGAACAGCGAGGAATTGGGTCATCATCCTGTTCTTTTCGTTTCTTTACGTTTTTTTGAGCAAAACATGTAAAATTTGCGACCCATGTTAAAAGTGTCAATAAGAAAAAATAGACAAGAGAGGAGACAAGTCATTAAAAAGTTAATCACCTTCACATTCCGCACACACATGCTCCGACGATAACACGAAATGCTACCGTGTGACCAGAAATTATGCAAATTTCTTAATTCAATTGCAGGTTATTTGAATGTTTTTTCGATTATCCGACATATTATTATGTGATAATTTGACACAACAAGTGTTCTCTTTCATCTGACGTGTTGACGTCACACAATTAGCAAGTGAACAAGTTGCCGCAGCGACAACAACAAGAAATAAAAAAAATGTCCAAAATTAATAAAACATTATGCGAATTGTGTGAGATAAGAGTTAAAGAAGTTGTGGTCTTGTTACTTAATAAAAAATAAGTAATTAAAACATTTTAAATTATTTTGTTGAAAAAAAGTTTCTTGTTTATATGAATGTTGTCATGTAGGGTGAACATTTGCCAAGCTGAATTATTGGACTCGAATTTTTTGTATAAAAAATCATGAAAAAAAAATTAAAAATTTTATTTTTGAAGTTAATTACTATTCATTCTTTATTTTCAGGTACATTGTTCAAAAATTACTGGAAAAATATCTCGTATTGATAACCCAAAAACTGGGGTAACAATTAATATCACTTCCGTGACAAAAGGCGAAACATCGATATCGACAAACGTTGACGACCCATGGCTGACGATACGAACATGCCGTGTACAAACAAAGCGTGTTTCAATTCGATAAACAGCAAAGACTAAAGTCTCTGAATTTCCGATTGAAGAAAAATGTTCGACGACTATGTGCGTAACAATTCATCATTCTTTTAGGCCTATCTTAAAAGAGTATTTGTTTGGGTTAATTTATTGAATCAAGTAATAAACTTTGATCAGGTACCACGTTATAAGCCCAAAACGAAAGGAACAATGAAATTAATAACGCGTTGATGAAAACCAACTAACATATAAGTCAGCTTTAAATGCATAAGGAAACAAAATATCAAAAATAGTAGTGAGCCAGAATGCGAATATGATGCAGAAAATTTCTTCAGGAAGCATCGTCGATAGATGGAAAGGCTCTATCGATAATTTAAAATTAATTTTGGTTTCTATGGAAACTCTTAAAATTGATTAACTTAACGTTGACAGTAGTTTTTTCATTTATTTTTTTATGATTTCAATTGATATAGATTGAAATTAATTTAGAAATTAAAAACCACTTAAAACTGCATTTTAGAGACACCCTAATACATTCCCACAACACCATTTTTGGTAACTTGAAATTATGTATATGAAACATTTTTTTTTCTTCTTTTTGCTTTATATTTTTCTGATTTTATTTATTTGCTTACTTGTGTTTTCAAAAGCAAAGTTTTTTTTTGCGAGAGGTGATAGACATAGAGGTGTTTGTTGTTATTTTGTTGCCTCTGCCCACTAAAAGTTTGTCTCACTTAATTTTATGATTTATTTAATTCGTCTCGTATACCGCGTAGACTTAATAGTATTAGTGTGCACGCGCTTTCGGAAATTCACAACCCTTGGCAACCCAAATATGAGCATTTAATGACAACTTGAGATAATATCCGAACACAAAAGCGCGCAAATATTGGTCAAGCAAAGCCAGTTGTCGACACGAGATCGATATTTGTTATATACACCACGAATTGTTGGCAAGAGTGACGATGATAAAATTCACTCAAAAAAGAGGATTTAATGTACCATGAGTGGAGTTTAATGATTTTTCTGTGAGCTGTGCCTTCGCATAAATAACATCGCATCGCGTGTTGACAAAAATAACGCCGATGCGACCAATTTTCCATGGCACACAGCATGTCCATGAGCAAAGCAACAACAACCGATATTTGCCATTATCTGATATGAATAATTTATTGATTGTGGCGTCGTATATTGACTTGCTATTGACAGAAACTTGGTCTAATTAGATTTTATCCAGTAAATAGCATCCGAATAACTCTTTTTTACAAATGACAGGACAGCAGCAACAGTTTAAATAAGTTGGTGAATAATGTCATTAGAACGCAGTGAAGAGGAAATATCAGTCACAAACAGAAGTTTCTCGAGTTCATCAACTTCTGAACTGAACGAGAGAGAGAGAAAAAGAAACAAAAACAACAAAACAAAGCGACTAGACGTTTAATAATTACAAATTAAAATTTTTATCATAATAATGACACTTTCTCGCATTGCCATGGTCGTCTTAGTCGCATCTTGGAATCGAACAAAAGGTAAATACCAGCACGTTTCTCATTGAAATTGAAATTGCATTCGACGGTAAAGCGCTGGTGCTGCTGCTGCCATGCCAGCGGACAAGTGAAGCGATGTGAACCTAACGTTCGTACAAACAATAATTCATTCATGCATTCAATGAATTTTTCTTTAATTTCATCTTTCCGATTAAATATTTCTTCTTTTCTCTCGTCGTCGTTATGATGTTAAAGATGATGAACAAGACGCACAACAACATCACAACGCACGACGGGAAATGTTTTGTTTTTGTATCTTTGTAAAGTAAAAATAATGAAATTCATGTTAATTATGATATGCATGTGATTTTTTTTTTATTATTTTCTATGTATAGGCGACTTGGATTGTTGGTTAGTAAGAGAAAAGTAAAATCATACAAGCATTATCGTAATTTAATTTTTTTACCAGATTTTTTTTTGTGAGGTTTTTTTGTGAAATTAAAAGATAATTTACTGGTAAGACAAGACGAGAGAAGGTAAAGTTGTGGGTATGGAAAGGGAGGGAAAGGTAATGAGACAAGTAAAAGTTGAGTGTGAAAGGGTTGAAGTGACCAAGAAGCACGTGTTAAATTGATTTTTTTTCCAAAAGTTCAAAAAATCAATTCTCAGTCATAATTTCGATTAAAACTTCTATTGAAATATTTTTTCAAAGATTTAAAAAATTGTCAGGAACGTTTTGAGTCCCAAAAATATGACATTTCAATGTTATACAATAACTTTGATAAACAAAAACTTTTATTCAAAATTCCATTTCTTAAAAAACAAGGAAGTTTTACATCATTTAGACTTATCGCCAAAGGCATATTTAGTCTGTGATATTGAAATGGCTATTTTCAATATCACAGACTAAATATCCCATTGGCGATAAAAAAATATATTTTTAAAAGCTTCTCAGAAGATATTTTTTTTTGTTCAGTAAAAGATGGAATATTAAAGAATATTTTTCAAAAATTTCTTCTTTTGAATGATTGTTCGATTTGTTTAAGAAAAACACTCAAACTTTGACAATAGACCAACATCTAGTCATAAAAACTTGTCAAAGCCTCTTAGAGGCGTAACTCGCTACAAACGACCTTTTAAAACCCATTTGACAGCGTTATATATTTTCTTCACTTACCACCGCACCATGTTCACTTGTACAGACCAACAAGTTATTTTATTACGCAGCATCGATAAATTACGACTTTCATTTTGTACTAAAGACACACAATTCCTTCCTCATCTCATCAATAAAACATATTCATGCATGTGATCTCCAATAACTTATCCAATTTTTTTCGCATTTTCACATTATTATCATTATAAAACTCGCTAACATTTTTTTCTTTTCTAGCTCTTTACTTCATCAAGTCTCATAAAATATTGAAAATAATTTGTAGGTTTTTTTTATTATCGATGATCAACGTCATAAACGAGTTTTTTTTTGCTTCAAAAGGAGACTCGTGCGTTTGTTATCACAACAATAACAAAGTAATGAAAACAATTTCCATCTTTTCATCATCTTTTATCGGTCGCGTCTTCATCAAAGCCATTATTTACCGAAATAAAATAAAATAAAAAAAAATGTATAAATAAACTTCGCTTTTTTTACGCGATTTTTCATCATTTTTCTCATCGTTCATCACCGCATCACATAATTTGATTGATATCAATTTTCCTTCAATTTCCATTGTTCCGCAAACGCGCACACAAAACTCAACAAAACATCTCGCAAACAGACAAATATTTGCACTTGTTCATAAAAAGCAAAAAAAAAAATAAAAAGCTCGTTTTTTTATTTACTTTGTGTGTCAAATATAAGAAGAGAGTCGTCCGACGAGCTGCGACAAGCACAACAAGTGACGAACGATCGAAGGATGAGAGAAGAGTCGTGACACTGAATCTCACTCAGCGCAAGCAAAAGTAAAACCCACACATCATCGTTTGTTTGTCATACTTTTTTTTTTGGTTTGAAAAATTAATTTACAGCACGAGTACCCAGTTAAAAATTTTTGGTATTAAAAAGACGTTTGTTAAAAAATTTTTAATGAAAAGATATTTCAGTTATTATTTTTATTATTTTTTGAAAAAATGATTTCATGATTTTTTTATTACTTTATTATGAAATTTGACAATAAATAATTTTGAGAATTAATGAATTTTCAAATTTTTAAAAATAAATAATTTTGCCAAAAAAATAGAGTTAATTAGTAGGTTAGATTTTTTAAAATTTGGTAAAAAAAATTGAACTAAAATTTGAAATTTTTTATTTTTTTTTGTGAAATTTGAACATTTTCTTATGAGATTTGGATTTTTCTCGTTAACACAGAAGAAATAATAGAAAAACAAAAGGTATACTTAATTTAAATTTTAAATCGATTAAATTAAAAACGTATTTAGAGATTAACTAAATATTAATGTTAATATATAAGGAACCATTTGTAACTTTTAAACCTTGGTCCAAATACTTCATTGCAGTTTCTAGCGATGGTTTCGATGACAATAAAGAAGAAGATGACTAAAACAAAAGTTGGCCCGTCGATTTCTGGATTTGTTTGAACAAAAATACTGCAAGTCATGCATTTTTGCAAAAGGTTATCAATTCAAAATATTTTACTGTGACAATCGATAATTTGTAAGACTTGAACGAATATCGATGGCTTAGAAAGTTCATTCCTATGTTTTCTAGTAAACTTCATTTTAGTAGTTTCTTCAATTCTAGTTTTGCTTTTAATTTGTCTGTTGTACAAAATACGAAGGCAGTATTAGAGCTACTTTAAATTATTCTCAGGGCACTTCTGGAATTTCCTAATGAATTTGGACAACGCTCATGCAAGGCTAATTTGTTTCGTCGTTTCATTCTAACAATTTTGGTTTGGCAGAAATTTTGTCAAATTGGTTTCTTAACTGCTTCAAAGTATTTATACATCCATGAGATAGCTAGGGCTCAGATCACAACTTTTATGATTTTTAGCAAATTGAACATAAAATTAATTTTGAGTTAAGAATCTAAAAATTTAAAGGTTACAAAAATTACAAGAAGAACTTTAATAAAAATATTTTTTTTTAACACATACCTGTTTTGTTTGAAAATGTTAAACTTTTTTACCACAAATTTTTTAACTGGGTAGAAAAAATTCATGTCTGGACCAAATATTGAAACATTTTGAAAGTCATTCTTTTTGATTTGACAGAATTTGCGGGAGAGAGAAAGTCTCGCAGTTAACGATGTCCAGAACGTATTAACCTCAAAACGGTCCAAAAATCAATCAATAGAACAACTTTTTTTTTTGGCAATTCAAGTTTGTAGCTACTTGTTACAAGTTGCTCTAATTGCTTCTTACAATCTACCTTCGTAACTCTGTAGCAACAAAGAAACATTATACTGACAAAGAAAGGTAACCGCAAGAATCATGCGTGGGTGATCATTGCCATTGTTAATGTCTTCGAGTCAATGTCTTGAGCGTCGTTCCATTAGAGTGCTGATTTAAATATTAAAATATTCTCGAGCAGAGAAAAAACCTCATAACTGGTCACTCTTCTAATTTTTGCGCCAATTAACTGTAAAAACGTGGTTTGTGGAATACAAGAAAAGTCACTATTTTAGCTAATTAAATTGCAGTGTATCACCTTTTAGCGAAATGTAAGCGACCCGAGTCTCGCTAAATGACGATCCATTAGTAAAATTACTCCAAAAGACGACTCTTTTTAACCTTAATTACTTTTATCTTCGCAACATCGAAGTAATAACAAGTAAAAGAATTAAATGTGATGCTCCAGTTGCGGAACAGCGGCTCGTCAAGTGTCTATCACGTCACCGCTACTGAAGATTTCACGATAATTACAACATTTCTCTATCTCTTTAGAATTGTTCCGGTACAGTTTTTATATTCTTTTATGTGATTCGGATTGAAATTTTTTGACCAAAAATTTTAAATTTCATTTTTTTTCTTTAATGATACATTCGCCACAAATTTAACTGTTTTTTGCTCATTTTAAAGTCATTTTCGTAATAAAATGAGAGACAAACAAAAAGACGGAAGATAAAATTCTTGTACGAAATGGTTTTTGGATGGAGAGCTAAATATTAAACGAAATGATTTGCATGAATATTTGTTGTTTGTTTCGAGTCGCTTTATATGGAATTAAGGTATTTACCCGTGTAGGCGTCTTCTTCGTCTCTTGTACACAGGAATTAACTAGTTTTGGCTTCGGTTGATTATTTTATTTTTTATTTTTGCGTACCGCACTTTAAAGAAATCGAAATTTCGATAATTTAATTTGTTTAGTGGCTTCTAATTTTTGTTTATTAAATAAGGTGACGCCCTAATTTCGACTCTTACCTCGTAATGTTTTTAATTTTCTTTTATAAAATACGAAGCCAATCAACCTTGTGTTTAAATATTGCCAAACGATGAATTATGATGATGAGGTGAGGAAGTACCAGACCACGCATGGAATATATCTTCAAATATTACAGATCGATCACACTTTCGCCCACATGACCTTTAAGACCATTTTTTTCATACATTTTGTTTGCGATATTTACATAAATTTACCAATTTTTGTATAAAAAATATTAAAAATGGTAAAAAATTGTGAAATTCAGAAAAAATTGATGGGTTTTGTCGGATAAGCGCAGCCAATGTGTGTCGAGTTACAGTTAAAATAATATAATAAAAACGTATCGATCGGCAGAATTTGACGGAATGCGATTAAAAATGACGTGAATGAGGAGATAAAAAGGTTTGAAAATTGAAATGTTTTGACAGATGACTGAGCAAGTGGAACAAAAGAGGAATGGGCGAGTGTAATAAGGAAGCTTTTTGACAAGAAATTGACAATGGAGCGTGGTGTGAGCGAAATTTTTAACCAAATATTGAAAGGTGAAGGTCTAGATGTGATTTTTTTTTGTATGAAGAATTGTCTAGAAAATGTCCACAAAAATGTCAAATATTTTAGTAAAATGACAATTTTTTCCTGATTTAAATAATTGAATTAAAATTTGAAATAAATTCCTAAAAAATTACTCTGACTAAGTTTAAATTTTTAAATAGAACTATTCCTTCAGAACAAAATATTTTCAAATTTTAATCTAAAACTTAAAAATTTTAACTAGGTATAAAATTAACAAAAAAAAACTTTTCTTTAAAAATTAAAAAAAAATAAAAAAAAGATAAAATTTTTAATTAAAAATTAAATTTGTTTTAAAATAATTTTCTGAAAAAATTTAATTAAAAATTATTTTCTGAAAAAATTAATTCAAAATTATTTTCTGTAAAAATTTATTTAAAAATTATTTTCTGAAAAAATTTAATTAAAAATTATTTTCTGAAAAAATTTAATTAAAAATTATTTTCTAAAAAAATTTAATTAAAAATTATTTTCTGAAAAAATTTAATTAAAAATTATTTTCTGAAAAAATTTAATTAAAAATTATTTTCTGAAAAAAATTAATTAAAAATTATTTTCTGTAAAAATTTAATTAAAAATTATTTTCTGGGAAAAATTACTTTTTCCAAAAAATATTTTTTTCCATGTAACAATTTTGACTGTAAGCCTGAAAGTGTTCAAAAAATTTTCATTTCAATTTTCAAAAAAAAAATCATTATCATATATTTTTAAATTTTGAACCAACAATTAGCGTCAATTGTGAGATTTTAAATTAAAACTACCAAAAATCCTCTTTAATTGAAAACTTTTCATAAAAAATAATTATTTCTGATAAATTTGACACAAAGAATAATTTTGTTAAACAAAAAACACGCAGCAAAAACTGTTATGTACAATAAAATTCTCATAAAAAATCATCATTTAAAATAAAACTCATGTAAAAACTTCGAACAAAAGTAATAATTTGTCACAAAAAAATTGTCCAAAAATATCTCGCATGAACAAATTATACTTTTAAAATAACTCTCAATTACATGGCTTCAGTTGAAATTTTTAATGAACCATTTGCATGGAAAAATTCTGATTATAGAGCATTATTAGTGCGACAAAATTCTGACCAACTTGTCAACATATCGAGTTCTTTAATTATAAAATTTCCACTGAAAATCGCCTTTTATTGTGAATTTTATGGGAAATTTCTCTAATTGCAATTTACCTTCAAACGTCATTTTGAACTTTGATATTAATTTCGCTCGCACCAAAAATTCTCCTCATGTCAATAATCATCTGACAATCAAAAACTCGAAATTTACAAGCTAATATTTTAACACAACGAATTTCCTATTTTGCTGCTATTTTATTAATTGAATGTCAGATCGTTTTTTGTGTGAATTTTCGTCCATGAATGATGTATCAAACTTTTCCGCCTGAATTTCTATGTGATTCAGATTGATAGACAAAAAAGGTCAAGTGTTGACAATTTTTTGGTGTGAAATTCGGTCAGTGACTTAGAAATGTCTCTCGTCTGTCAGAAGCATATCTTGTTTCCTTTTTCCTCTGCTTTCATTGCATTTTGCTGTGAAATGTGTCGAAACTTCATGTCCATCACAAAAATTTCTTGCTGCAACAATAGTTACTAAATTTCAAACCGAATATGTCGAGATTACACTTTTTTTTATGGGATGTGTCGTCGTCTGGTCATTATGTTCACATGACACGAAAATCCAAGCATTAAGAACGATAAAGTAGGCGTACGTGACGTCATGAATTATGCTGAAATTGCTCTGATTCAAAAAAAAAAAAAATTTTTTTGTAGCAACCTTGGAATTTTTGATTGTCAAAGAAAAAATTTCGTTGTCTCTAAGTACCTACGCTCGCTCATTTTTTTTTTTCAAAAAATAAAAAAAAATATTTTTAATTAATTAAATCGGTAAATTTAGCAAAAAATTCACCGTTATCATGGGAATCGATCAATCCGATGAAATTTTACGCGTTTGGGTCGATGGATGTTTCGACATGGGACACTTTGGTCACGTGAATCTCCTGCGACAAGCGAAGGAAGCCGTTATCGTGCCAGGGAGGAGAAATCAGCTCGTTGTTGGAGTCCATTCCGACGCTGAAATCGCTCGTCATAAGCGTTTACCGATTTTTACGGAGGCAGAACGCTTGGAAATGGTCAAAAGTTGCAAATATGTCGACGAAGTGGTGCCAAATGCGCCTTATTTGACAAAAATTGAGACCTTGGAGAAGTACGGATGTGAATTCACAGTTCATGGAAATGATTTATCGACAAGTGCAAGTGGCGCCGACACCTATGAAGAAGTAAAACTTGCAGGAAAATACTTTGAAGTTGACCGAACTGAAGGAATTTCGACCACAAATCTCATTAAACGTGTCTTGAACGAAGGTAAAAATGTCATTGGAAAAGGCTACACTGGCGCCAGAATCAAAAACGAAGCAAAATATTACGCGGATTTGATGAAAAAGTGTAAAAATGTCGCAATAACTCGAAATACAGACACTTCCAAGGTCATTTATGTTCAAGGATCCTTCGATTTGTACCATCCAGGTCACGTGCGATTTTTGAAGGAAGCAAAATCAAAAGGTTCGTATTTGATAGTGAACGTTTTAGATGACGCCACGGTGCGGGAAATGTCCGAACATGAGCCTTTCATGAAATTACACGAACGAGCTTTAACTGTCATGGGATGTCGTTATGTTGATGAAGTAATTATTGGAGGAGAATACGATAAAATTCCCAAAGAAATCGAGAAATTGTATGAAGACATCGAATTTTATCACGGATTAGAGGCTGTTGAAATTGGACTGCCCTTGGGAGAGGCAACAACAGATTCAATAATTGCAAGGATCCTGAAACGACGGGACGAGTTAATGTCAGTAAATGCCAAAAAAGAGGAGAAAGAAGAGGAATTGGCAAAGAATTTGATTGAAAATCTCAAAATTGATTAAATTTGTGTAATTTTTCATTAAAAGAAATAAATAAAAAAAAATTCTAGAATTTTTTTTCAACTTTTTAAAAATTAATTAAATTAAATTTAATTATTATATTAAAGATTATTAAATTAAATTAAATTTTTAAATTACTATTAAATTTAATTTTTAAAAATATTTTTTAAATTTATTTAAAATTATTTTTTGTTTATTTAATTTATGTTAAAAAAAATCAAAATTTAATTTATAAATTATATTTTTTTATTTAATATTTATTTTTAAATTAAAATTAAAATTAAAAAAATTTTCGGCAAATTGGAAATAAAAAAAAAATTATTTTCATATTTTTTATTTTTTTTTATATTTATTTTTTATAATTTTTTTTAATTACTTTTTTTATATAATTTAAAATAGTTATAAATATTTTATGAAAAAAAAATTTAAATGTCAAAAAAATTTTAAAAATAAATTTAATTTTAAAAAATTTAAATTTATTTAAATTACGACTTTTTAAACAAATTAAAAAAAAACTTTTTAAAAAAATTTAAAATCTTGAAATATTATGAAAATATTCTAAAATTTTTAAATTTAAAATTAAATAAATAAATAATTAAAGAGAAAATATTTATTAAAAAAAAAATTAAAATATTATTTTTGTAATTAAATTGTCCTTTTAAATCAATTTTTTTACTGTCTCAGAAAGAGCTAAATTAAAAAATTAGAATAAATATTTTATAAAAAATTTTTTTAAATACATAAAATTTTAAAATCAATTAAAAAAAAATTAAATTCAAAATTTTCAAAAAAAAAAAAAAAAAAAAAAAAAAAACCAAAAAATTAAAAAAATAAATTTTAAAAACAAAAAAATTAATTTAAAAAAATTAAAATTAAATTTTTTAAAAAAAAATCACAAAATTGCCTTTATTTTTTTTTCTTCATTAAAACCCCAAAAAAAAAAAAAAATTAAACAAATTTTTTTTTCTACCACAAAGTAGGTCAAAGTTTTTTTTTAAATTTAATGATACATTACATTTTATTTACGCCATCAGTCATAAGAAATGCAAATTAACATTTCCACCGTCGTACACGGTTGTCTAGAACGTTTAATTGATGCCTCAAAGAAGAAATTTTCTCTCCCGAGAACTGTGCGGCATGACGGCACGCGAGGAGGCTCCATTTCATGAATATGCGATTATTTTAATCAACTTTTCTCGCCTTTTTTGCATTTACTTTAATTTTCTCGCAAATAATGAATTTTCATGTGTCTACGTCGTCATCGTCGTCGCAGTAAACGACCTTCGGTAGAATCTTCCTCAGATTTAAATTCATTAGGAATGATATAAAAAGTTCAAGGCGCAAAAAAAAATTAAATAATGATGCGACGAAGGAAAAATAAGAGAGGAAAATGAGCAACAGTAACACAATGCACGGTCACAAGAGACCATCCTAAAATTTATGGATCACTTAAAATTTATTATTATTGTAATAATAATAAACTTTTCTGGCGATAACCGACAAAACGAGCTATCGATGACGTTACATGGAAACAGGAGAAACGGGAAAATCGATTTCATTTAATAACATATTTACGCAGATATGACAGTTACAGAACAATTTTCTCCGAGAAAACGTCATTAATTACACTTTCGGCCCACACCACTCGACTCGTCTCGCATATTTCCTCCGCCCTGTCAGACTGTTGCATTGTACAGCTCACACATTACAACAATTCCATTCATTTCTAACGAATTATTGATAAAATATGCTTAAATATTTTACTTTTGTTCGGAATAAATAACTGTGGAACGTGCGGCTGTCATGCCCATTGTTTCAATTTTATTTATATAAATTATTGCCATTTTCAATTTCCTTGCATTTTGCTCGAGATTTTTCGAGGAACAAAAAATAACGGAGATGATCGTTCAAGCAAATAATCAAAAACTATTAAAAATTTGTGACTTCCATCAACTTTTTTGCTGTGCTCTAGATTTTTTTTCCGATACTTTTTGTGACATAAAAAATGCACAAGAAAAGTCATAAAAAATAGTCTTAGAAGTTTTGGGCTGTTAAAAAAGTTGCAAAAAAATGTTTAATGTAGAAAAGTTGTTAAAATATTTAAAACATTGTAACAAATATAGGAAAAAATAAAAAAGTTTCTTCCGTTCGTGCGATGCTAACAAAAATATAGGCAAGTAGAAGCATTTCTTTTCAATTATTGTAATTAGCATCATTCATTGTTTATATTTTGAACAGTTTGAGTGGAAGGAACAACTTTTAAAGTGACCTCATTTTTTTGCTTGTTGTGCTTTTTTTGAAAGTGAATTTTTTTTAAAGGAAAGAAGAGGAATGCAAGGAGCTATTAGCATAAATTTACAAAAAAAAAATGTTTCGAGTTCGATAAAAATATTTTTTGCCTTTTTGTGCTATTTATTGGCTTTTAACAAGAAATATTAAGTTTATATAATTTTTCCGTTAGAATTTCGATAAAAAAATAAATAAATTATAAAAGAAAGAGTTTATGAATTTTTTCAAAAGAATTTTATAAAGAACCTTTTATCTTTTTAAAAATAAATTTAATTAAAAATTTTAAATAACACAAAAATTAAGAAGAAGTTTCAATGATTTTTTTTTGTTTTTGCAAAAAAGGCAATTTACTGGATTTTAAGTATTATTTGCCAAATTAAGCAAAAACAGGCAATTATAAAAGTATTTAAATGTAGGACGACAATGAATCTTAATTACTCTAAAGTTTCTTAAAAGACTTAATTATTCGTTTAAACTTTTTTTTTTTGTTGATCAATTGAACAATTATATTTAAATCAATGTCAGGTTACAAAATGTAGCCACTTCCAAAATTTTGTAAAGATTTTTTTTATTGACGTTTTTAATCCACAATTTGCAAATAAATGTTCGAGTATTAAATTTATCAGTCTCATAACAAAAAAAAATAATAATTATATTTTATTAATGATTTTAATTTTTAATTTTATTAATTTTAAATTAATTTTTAACTTTTATTTATAAAAAATTTAAAAATATAAAAAATTGTAAAAAATTATTTAAAAAAAATGCGAGTTAATTTTTAAAAAATATAAAGAGTTAAAAAATTATTAAAAAATTATCATTTATTTAATTTATTTTGACATGCTTAAAAATCACAGATTAATTTTTTTTAAATTATAAAATTTAATAAAATTAAAAAGTTTAATTACAAATTATAATAATTAAATATTTTATTAATTTTAATATTTAATTAATAAATTTAATAAAATAATTTAATGAAATTATATTAAATAAAATGAAAAAAAATTTTTTTAGAGGAACTTTCACACTTTCATTAAATTACTTGAAAAAGATTAAAAAATCTTATTTTTTGGGCTCAAAAATTTATTTCGAATATTTAAAATTTATTTTAATAATTTCGAATATTATAATATCCTAAGTTTTATTATTGAAACAAATAATTTTTTGTAAAAATATTCAAAAAAATTTAGTATAATAAACTGCCAAATCATAAATTTTTATCAAATTTATTTAAATTTAAATTTATTTAATAAAAAATATTTTTTTTATTCATTACTTTTTTTTAAAATATTTAATTAATTATTTTATTTATTTATTTCATAATAAAATTAATTTAAATGAAAATTATCAAAAATAAAAATTAATTTAAATCAATTCAAATAATTATTTCTAAAAGAAATTCTCACTGAAAATGAGTCAAATGAATTTTCCCTAAATAAAACATTTTAATTTTCTGATAATTTTTAATCTAAAACCATTTAAACCTCTTCTTATATTGAAAATTTTTCCAACATCATCCCACCTCATGTATATCAATTTCCATCTATTCCTCCTACAAGACTTCATTAAAACCCCCTTATGAATATCATTTTAAATTCTCACATATATCTCAGAAATGCACAAAGAACCGTAATAAGCGTCATAAAAAATGCATAAAAATATTGGCATTCTATCTGAGCGTCACATGCATTTTGTTTGCTTTCGTCTGGATGTGTTGCCATTTCCATTGCTTGAGATAGAGAAGGCAAAAAATCTACCGGAGCGAGTTGATATCGCATTATTATTATATTATGAACTACTTTCCATCTATATTAGTCGAGAATTGTGATAAGGAGTGTCTGGAAACGACTGATAACTCTACTTGACGACTAGAGAATCTATAGAAAAAATATTGAAGAGGGTTGTCTCTCATGTAGATTTTTTTTGAAGCTTTAATGGACGTCACTGCGAAAGTAATGCGATTAAAACCTCAGAAAGAGACTAAAGTAGACCCTTTTTTGTTTGTCTTTCGGATCGATTGATGGATTTTACCCCGAAACAGATAAACAGTGGAAAATTTAATGAACCGAAAATCTCTCCAGTGTCTCCATCTGAGGCCAAAAGACGAACTTTGTGATGATAGTTGAACAAAAAAAAAAAAAATAAAAACACCTTGAGCACATTTTCGCATGAAGCAGAAAAAGATGATGATGATCCTTTTTTGTTGTTATTTTATTATTATTATTATATAAAAGTGCATTATCTCTACCGAAAATATTGCTGGGAAAAACAGAAATTCAATTAAACTTTTATTATCAACAAACATGAAAGTCACACAAAAACTTTTCGTCTGTATCTCTGCGGTTTCCGCTTGGAATGAGGTGAAATTTTGCAAATAAGTGCCAAGTTTTTATCTTTATTTGTCATAGTTTTGGGACTTTTTCCGCCCGAAACACAAAAAAAAACTTCGTCTGGATCCAAATACGAGAGTCACAGGTGTTCTTCCGCAAAATTTCTTATGTAACGAATTTTTAAACATGTTCAACTCTTTTCAATGTCTCGCACATGACACCAATTTTTTTCTTTCGTGGAGTACAGAAGCCCACGCGCGAATTCTCCCTATGGTGTGATTAATGATTGCTGAAGCATGTCAAGCATCGCGCGCATTAAAGGATTTATTTTGAGGAAGTTTTATTTTTTTCTTCTTTGTCTTGAACAAGTCAACGCGAGATTTATTTTATTTTTAACGTGATGTTCATTAAATTAAGGGATGATGAAGAGTCGTTTTATTCAACGAGTGAAATAGAAGAATTTTATTAATTTATTTTTTTTTTTTTCAAGGAAAATGTCACATGAGTTTATGAGGAAGAATTTTTTTTATTGTGAAAAAATTTAAGGAAATTATGGGAAAATATTTATTTTTTTGGGTACAAATCTTAGCTTAAGGCGAAAAAATTTTACATGTAAAAAATTTGCTTGTAAAAAATTTTAACAAATCGCTTCAGAGGTTTAATTTTATTTTTATTTAATCTTAATATTTGAGTATTAATGCCTCTCAAAATTGGTCGAATTTAAGATAAATTAAGTGATAAGACGTATTTTTCATAAAATTGAATTTTAAAGCTTCAACATTATTGAAAAAAATAGTAAATTTACTCTAAAAGCTGATTTTTTAAATAAAAATACTAAAAATGAAAGTTCAAATTAATAAAAAAAAAATTTAAAACTTAATTTCCTTGGTTAAAAATTTATTAGAAGCTTTCTAAAATTTTTTTAAGAATTTATTTTTTTACCACAATTTTTTTTTTTTTTTGAATTGATTTAAGCCAAAATTTTTTATTTTTTTTAAATTCTTTAAAAAAGTTGTACTTAGTTAAGAGATAAAAAATTATGAAAATAGACTATGAGAAATAATTTTTTAAAAATAAATTCTTTAGTAAATTAAATTCAATAAAACATTAAAATTTAAATTTTAAATTAATATTCATTGAAATTTTAAAAATGAAAAAAAGTTTTAAATTAAAAAAATATTTAGGTATATTATTTATAAAAAAAAAATAAATAAATCTAAAAAATTAACAAAAAATTGAATTTCAAGAGCTAGAAAATAAAATATTTTTACATTAATTAAATAAATTTTATTTAAATATTTTTTTAAAATTTATTTATTAAAATTTGTTTTTTTTAATTAATTTTTATTAAAATTTAATTAATTTTAAAAATTTAAAAAAAATGATTATAAAAGCCTTCAATGAACTCTCGATAAAAATCTTGATTACATAAATGAATAAAATATTAAAATTTATTAAATGATTTTTTATTTAAAAATAAAACTAGCAGAAAAAAATTATTTTAAGTGATTTTCAATTAAAAATATTTTAGTTAAAATTAAATTTTTTTTAAAGTAAATAAAATAAACTTCAAGAAATTTAAACTTAGAAAAACGAAATTTTTAAAATAAATAAAAAATAATTTTTAAAATTAAATTAACAATTAAACAAAATTTAATTTAAAAATGAAAAATTGCTTATAAAAGCCTTTAAAAAATTTTTAAGCAAAAAATATTCATAAGAATCTTAAAAATTAGTTCACGAAAAATACTTCCTCAACATTTTAATCAAAATAAAAATGTCACATTGTTCCCGAAACTTTGAATAGCATCCCAAATTCATCAAAAGACGTAATCAACCAGGCGCCTGCTTTTCATTCATTTCCATATCCTTAACATTTTGACATCACTTTTCGCTCTTCTTACGTAAAACTCTGGAAAACATAAAAGAGGGAATGACGAAAAAGCGACGACGACGAATCATAATAATAATAACAATTGTTCCATGTTTTTTTTGTCATTGTTTCGCATATTGTTTCTTATTATTTTTTATTTTGAAACATATTTTTTATTTTTGATGAAATGTTTCGTGAATTTTCATTGTTCTCCACTTTTTTCTGATGTTTCTTGCCACTTGTGAAAAAAAACATCAAGACAAGAAGGGAGAGACGCGACGACTTTCTTTCTCGGAAATCGATCGAGAAGAAGTTTCGTTACACAATTCATGCGACAATACGCGATTTTGAATAAAATAACCGTAAATCATGAAAAAAAAAAAACGTAATAAAATGCGATTCGCCATTTGAACATCTCTCAGTCGTAATTCAAGTTCATTATTATTTACGCCAACTTTGTAATCGAACCAAACCACGTTAACCAGTTATTACTTTTACTTTTCTATCATTGCCATACAGAAACAACAACAACATCTCAAGAGTTTGGTAATCGCCGCAATATTTGTGAAAAAAATACAGCATTTATTGTCATTACGTGCATCTCGTTTGTCTGCTAGATGGATGGAGGTATGCACATAGAGAGACAGAAAAAAAGTTGTAAAATGCTCGTAAACGTTCATCGTAAAGCGTGTGGATAGAGAAGTAATAATAATAGTTGTAATGTATATAATGATAATATACGTTTGTAACATTTTGATTTTCTTTCCGCTTTTATTTTCTCCCATCGTCATGATCATCGTGGCATCGCACATCATCGGTCGTCGTGTAACTTTGTAGCATTTTTTTTTTTTTTGCAGAGGTACGAGAAATTCAACATCATCAAATACATTACGCTCTATGGAGAGAAATATTTTCCGGTTTCTTGAATGGTACACGTGCGACTGACTAAGCCTTTTTTACACAGCTGTGAAAGATTTGAAGATCGCAGGTCAAAAATTTGTTCATGATCGACATATCGAGATTAGGTGAAATTAAAAATTGAATTTATTTGATCGTTATTTTGCTTGTTTTTTATTTCAAAATTATTTTTCAATAATTATTTTATTTATTTTTTAATTTAATTTATTTATTAATAAATTAATTAATTAATTTTAAATAATAATTTATTTATTTTTTAATCAATTAAATTACTAACTAAAATTAATTTTTAATAAAAAAGTGTATTTTAATAAATTTTGAATTTTTTATGTTCAAATTTATTATTTAATTATTTAAAAACAATTTTAGTTTAATTTATTTTTTTAAACATTTTTTTTAAATCGAGTTTTTTTTTTCGAAATTTTTATTGATTAAATTAATTAAATTAAATTAAATTAATTTTAATTAATTAATTAATTAATTAATTTTATTTAATTTTAATTTTATTTAATTTTTTAAATTTAATAAAATTTAATTAATTGTTAATAAAATTTAAAAAATAATTTTTTTATAAAAATTTAAAAAAAAAAATTATTTTTACATTTTTTTTATTTTTGAAAGCAATCTCAATTTTAGAAAAAATTAATATAGTTTAAATTTGAAATAAATTAAATTATAAAATTAATTAACGATTTTTAAATGTTGAAAAAATTTAAAGACCAAATTTTTGAGACCAAGTAGCAAATTATTAAAAAAATTTAATTAATAATTTTTCAAAAAAAAATTTTTAAAATTAATTTTTTTTCTAAAATCATTCAAAAATTGAACAATTTTAAACATTATCCAGAATTTTTTTTGATTGCGATACATCAATTTTTCACAACTTATCAAACAACCAAACAAACAAATAAAAAGAAGAAGACACAAAACTTTATAAACTCACCCAACGGTAATCTAATGGAAGTAAGAAAAATTCTGGGATAAAACAGGTGTTTGTATTCCCAAAGGTCCCAAAAACTTTCTACGAAAAAAAATTTATTGTAAAAAATTCACTTTGGAGCAATCTTGCTTCCCAATAGATATTTATGCGCCTTCATAAAAATGTAAACAAAGGCGAACATTTTTTTATTGATTTTCGCTCGTTTCAATGCTTCGATTTCAATAAAATCTTGCGGTTAAGTTCAAAACCACAAAATATCAAATATTGGCAAAAAATAAAGAGATGAAAAGATATTTGAAGCAAAAGAGAGAGATGTAATGTAAATATTAATGAGATAAAAAGAAAACAAGCCACACGGTATGTATGCGATGTTATTACCATAAATGTTGCTTGTTTCTAATGTTATTGCTGTATTTTTTATTATAACAATTTTTTTTCGGTTTGTTTGGCTTTTGATTCGTGTTGCAAGCCTTGTAGAGACAAAGACACTCCCTGTGTCGAAGAAAATTCATTCAAAGTCGGGTTTTAAATTGATTCCTTTTACGAAAAAAAAAGAGAAAAATTCGATTTAAGGTCCGTAATCGCTGTTAAGAGGATGACAACCCACAATGTTACATTTCAATCAATTATTTTACATCACAAGACATTGACTCGGAACTCAAAAAATTTTGAAAGTAAACATGATCAAAAAATTAGTCTGGGGTATGTTGATTGATAAAAATCTTTGAATAATCCCTCAGGGTATGTCAACAGTTTTAAAAAAAAAACAATCAATTTTTGATAGGAAGTTGCTGATTTTTTTTCTACGAATTTTTTTCTAACAAATTTTTAAAATTTGCTTTAAAATTAAATTTTTCAATAGAAAATTATGCGTAAAAAATCTTCTTATAGATCCAGTTTTATTTATGACTTTTATAAATTAGCAAATAATTGGTTAACAAGCTATAAAAGTTAATCAAAACATGGACGGAAATTATTTTTAAAATTAATCGGTAATTAGATTTACGATCAAAAACAGCGAAATGAGTTCAAGTATTGATTTGAAAAAACTGTTACTTAATTTCATTATCCTCAGGAAAAATCGATAACTTTTTATTGGAAAACGAACAAAAAAATTATTTCCGATTATTTAATGATTAAAAATATTAATTAAAAATTTAAAAATATAAAATTAAAAAAAATTGTAAAAAAAATAAATTTTGAGCAATTTTTATTATAATTTTTTAAATTTAATTAAATTCTTAAATTCTTTAATTAATTAAATAATAATAATAATTTTTAAATAAAATTATAAAAATTGAGAAAAATTAAATTAATTTTCTAATTCTACCATTTTTAATTAAAATTTAAAAAAAATTAATAATTAAAAAATTTTTGATTTTCTTTAAATTTAAAAATTATTAAATTATTTTTTTTTTATTTTAAAATTTATTTAAATTTTTAATTTAATTTAATTTTTTTAAATTTATAATTTTTTTTAAATTTTAAAGCCTCAATTTTAAAAATAATTTATTTAAAAATTTATTATTATTATTTAATTGTTAAAAAAATAAAATTATTTTTTCTGCAATATAAAAAATTTTAAAAATTAATAAACGTAAATATTTATTTTTAATTTAATAATTTTTGAATTTTTAAAATTCTTCAAACAAATTATTTTTATTTTTTTTTAAATAAATTTAATATTAATTCTACAAAACTGAATTGAATTAAATTAACAATAATTGACAACCATATCTCCTTCTTGTTCCTTTCAACTTTTTCCAGGTGACATTTCAATTCAAAGTAAGCAGAAATCCACCTTTGTTGTTCATTTTGTGCTTTGAACATCATTTTCTAATTCCTTGAAATGCCATTCAAAGCAAACTATTCATTCCGCTTCACGACATCCATTCCTTATATATTTCTTGCTACTTCACTTGCTCACTATGACGACACTTTCTTTGTCAAATTTCCGAGAAATTCAGCACAAAATTTGCACAAAAAACGGATAAAAGTTGATCGAAACACTAAAAAAAAAACTCTTCTCCCTCTTGAAAAGTTCTTTTTTGTCTTTTTTTATTTCGTTTTAAAATGATTATGAGACTAGTTACTTTTATATTCATAAGATACAAGTTTTTTCTTGTTTTATTTCATTTTTTTCGCAGATGAACGACGAAGCAAGAAGACGATGAAGGAGAAGGATTGTTACAGATTTTTACACCAAAAACAAAGAAAATCTTTCGAGAGTCGTTTGTTTCGTCTTTTATTTTTTACTTTTTTTTTGCAAGATAAGGACAAACTTTTTAAAGGTGAAATTGTTCTCGTGTCTCAAACTTGATGGAGGACAATTACGATGTAACAGAGTCACGTATTTTTTTTAACTGACATATTTAGTCCAATTTTTTTACTTTTTTTTGGTTCAAACCACGAATAAGGACAATTAATAGAGGCAAACTTGTAATTATTTGTCGCTCAAGTGGAAGTTTTGGGTCGTTAAGAAGGAGAAATGCTGTCAAAAACGGATGAACGGGTTAAGATTCAATCACAAGTGAACTGAAAATCATCTTGAAGCGAGTATTTTGATCCAATTATGCGTTCAATGTTGCTAAAATGCTCATAAAGGCATCATTTTTTCCAGTAAATACTTGAAATTCCTCAAAAAAATATTTTTATGAAACATTTTTTCATGTCATCCAATCCATGAGATGATCGATTATTTGTCGACCCTCAGACTTTTTTGTATTTTTTTTAAGAAAAAAAAAAATAAAATCACGAGACACGAAGAGCAATAAGGCACCTGCTTATGGATCATCTGGCTCATATGGCTTCCAACGCTTGTTACGTTATTATTATTAAATTTTTATACACTTCAAGTGAATAAAATGTGCAAAAGACGAGTTAGAGAGTACACCGCATGTCAAAGTGAAGTGGATAGATTTATGGTTTTAATAAAACATGAGGTTGTGTTCTATTTTTTTCCTTCTGCGTCTTACTTAGGAGGAGCAAACGGATGAGTAAGTAAGATATTGAACGAAAAATGACTCGAAAAAAATCCACAAAATAAGCAACATGTATTTATGGAGCACATAAAAAACGGTAAAAGAGTGTTTTTTTAATGAAATAAAAATCTTACGGAACGAAGAAGATTAATTTAGCTTTTAATGAAAAGACTTCCGATATCATGCCGTCCATTTACAAACAATTTTTATTGAAAACTAACGGCATAGAATTTGTTTTTATGGCATTTTGTAGAAAAAAATGTTTTTTGCTGGATTTGACGTCTGTCTGTTTGAGCTAATAGGTCACGTGGTTAAAAAATATTTAAAATTTGCACTGGGATCGAAAGCTCAACTTTCAACTGGGTCGAAATCTTATCAAAAATTACAATTTGCATGGGGTAAAAAATTTTAAAATATGCACTGGGTCAAGATTGCTTGGTAGAATATTCTAAAATTTGCATTGGGGTAAAATTCAAAATAAGAACTGGGTCAAAAATTGCTAATGATATCTCCGTACTGGGATAAAAATTTAAAAATTTGCATTGGGCTAAGTTTTATGGTTCAATTTATCTCGTGGTTAAATTTTTAAAATTTTTGGGTCAAATTGCTTGGTAAAAAATTCTTTAAATTTGTATTGGGGTGAAAATTCAAAATTGAAACTGGGTCAAAAATTATTTATGATGTCTACTTACTGGGATGAACATTTAAAAATGTGCAATTAAATATGGCTCTGGGCCAAAAATGTTAAATTGTGCACTGAGTTAAGCAATTGTCATATATTCTTAAAATTCACATTGGGATTAATATTTAAAATTTAATTAATGCAGATTTGGTGATTAAAAACACTTAAATATGCACTGGGATAGAAAGTTCAACTTTCAACTGGGTCAAAATCTAATCAAAAATTAAATCGGGTAAACATTTCAAAGTATGCACTGGGTCAAGTTACATGATTGTTTGGTAAAAAGTTCTTTAAATTTGCATTGGGGTGAAAATTTAAAATTGAAACTGGGTCAAAAATTATTTATTTATTTAATTTATTAAATTATTTAACATTTAAAATGTGCATTGGGTTAAGTTGTATGGTTAAAATTTTCTAAAATTTGTACTGGGACAAATATTTTAAATAAAAAATACCTTAACAATTTATAATGTGCACTGGGCTGAAAACATTTAGAATGCGTATTGAGCTAAAATTTTCACTGAGTTACTTTACTAAATAAAATTGACCACGTGGTTTAAAGACAAAATGCGTTACTTTCTATCATTTAACGACAACTTTCAATAGTTTTCATCTGAAAGGAAAAACTTTTTTTCACAAAAAGCCCATTTTGTGCTTTATCAAAAATTAAAAACATCAAACTTTGTAAGGTAGTATCAGGAAATGGCACTTTTTACATTCACTTTGATTGATCCAGAACTGTAATTTGTAGATACCTACCCCACATATGTGTTTGTGTGGGAGCAGCAACTTGACGCCATTCATGAATTCGTTAAATTACTCACTCACTAGGTAATTGGAACACTCACTCTTTTATTTTTAAACGCCATTTGATCTGAAACATTTCAATTTCTGGTATAATTTGTGTTTTTTTTTCACTTTTGCTGTGATGATTTCTTCGAAAAAAAAATTGTTAAATGTGAAGAAGCGTGAGAATTATGTCTTAAATGAAAAAATAATGATGGATGTTCGCATTGAAATTTATTCAGCAATGTTGATTTCAAACTCTCAACACAGACATCACATCGCAGAAACATATTTTTAATTAAAATTAATTTTGATGGAATTTTTTTTTGCGAAAAATTTTGTGGAAAAAACGATTTTTGTCAAGCACATGAATGAGTTGGATCGAGAGATAGGGAACGTTGCTCGTCCCAAATCCTTGAATAATGACGATAATTAACGACATTAATCATTATGTTCTTATCTTTTATCGATTTTTTTTGCTCGTTTTTATTTTGCTAGCAATAAAAAAAGTTTTTCTATATTTAATTTATACTGAGATAAAAAAGTTTGATGGTGGGAAATGGCGTTGAAAGTCGACGAGGAAGTGATGAAGGTGCTTTTTTTAATCATTAATTAATTATCATATTTGAATTTATTTTATTTTTTAATTATCGATTATTGAACAAAAATGTCTTAAAATTCTTAAAGTTTTTAATTATTTAATTGATTTTTTTTTTGATAATTTATTTTATTCAATTATTTAAAAAAAAATATTTAAATTTCAGATTAAATTTTTTCTCAATAAAGATTTAAGATTTAAAATTTTATGAGAAAAAAAATTAATCTAAAATTTAAAAAATTTTTCAAAAATCATTTAATAAATAAATTAATTTAAAAAATAAAAATTAATTAATTAAAAAAAATAATTAAATTAAATTAAAAACAAAAATTAATTTAAAATTAAACAAATAAAATTTTTAAAAATAAATTCTTTAAAATTTGTCAGAATATTAATTATTTTATTTATTTATTTTTTTTTTTAATTTTTTATTTATTTACATTAATTTATTTTTTTATTTTTTTTTTTTATTTTTATTTTTTTTTTTTTTTTGATAAAAATGGTTAATAAAAATTTGAATTTATTATTTAAATTTTTTATTGTAATTTTTTTTAAATGAAAAATGCTTTTTTAACCACTTGGGAGCTTTTTTGCCCCAAAAAATAAATTACATAAGCCGACAAGTGAAACAATTGAAGCCAAAATTAAATCAAAAACTCCGAAGAGAGATAGAGAGCGAGTGAAGAAAAAAAAAACAATGAAGCGTAAAATTGTTTAAAATTCAATTTTAAAACACTAGCTGTCGAAAAATGAAACACAAAATAAAATCAGACACAGACTACAAAACCACACAGGTTGCAATTGAGCAGTTGTTGTGTTTGGGTTTTTAGACTGAACATGAAAGAGATAATAATAAAATAAAAATTATTTATTAACATGATTATTATTTTATTTTTTTAATGCTGTTTGGGCGATGCGATCGGTAACGTACATTCCATCGAAAAATTTTTGCTAGACAAATTCGGAATTAATTTTTGAAACTCCTGTTTGTGACTTTTTCGACAGCAGCAACAACTTTTCAATTACAGCTTTCTATCAGACACGATTTTATCGACAAAAGTACGCGAGTAATGCGATTAATTGTGCAGAAAATATAAATTTTATGCAACAATTTTGGGTCAAAAGGTGGCTCGTCGTTGCATAACTCTCTCTCTAACATTATAAATCACTTATGCCCGTTTTTTGTGCATTTATTATGCATTTGCGCTACTTGTATTGAATTGAACGGGTCAGCGGAAAATGACGACTTAATGAGCATAGTTTTTTTTTCGGTTTGAGCAAAAATAAAAAAAATCGCTCGAAGCTAGAAAAACAAGTCAAAGACAGCACCTGTCGGACATTAAAAAGCAGTAAATCATCGCTGCACAAAACTACTGAGGAGCACAAAAAAAGTATAAATAGCAATAAAAAATATTTAATATTCGTTTAGAGAGCTGTCTGTGGAGTGGCTGCGTGCGAAAAAAAGTGCATTGTGCAGGTAAAAGCATGTCTTTCTTCGTCGTCGTTGTCGGTGTTGTTGTTATTGTTGAAGCGAAGGTATTATGATGTCATGACAAAAATACGTAAATAATGCAAATATTTTTTTGCAAACACATTGCTGCTCGCTGCTTGCTACTGCTCATAAAAGCCGAACAATAGAAGCACACTTTTCATTCAATCTCTTGATGTGCATTTTTCAGTGCATTTCACTCGACTGCTTGCTTAAATATTAGTACGATGAGTTTGAAAGAAGACTGTGTTTCCGTGAACATAATTTTGGGTTTTTTTTCTCGTTCGTCTTTTGTGGTGAAGCGAGCGACGATGCGCGGCATATGTGGATAAGTTTGCTCATTCATGTAAAATATCGTTGTTCTTTTTAAGAATGAAATGAGGTTTCATTCAAAAAATATTTTGTTTGAATAGAAAAAGGAGTTTGAACTGGATTTGAACTGCAAATGAGGTTAAAAAAATTTTTGTAGGACAATTTTTGTTGATTAATTAAGTTCCACAATTATTTTTACAGTCTCTTGATGAAGTTTTATGACTTTTGGAACTTATTTCCTTTTTTCTATAAATTTTACAAACTCTAAAGAAACACATTTATATGATTTTATAAGTTCTACAGTAGATTTAATAAAAGTTATAATGTGTGGAACGTATTTTCGTAACAAATTTCAAGTCTGTGGAATGTAAGTTTTCCGCAAATTAGTAAAAAATTGAAATAAAAATGTTTTAATATCTGTTTTAAATTTAAATTAACAAAAATTGAACCGAACTCAAACCAGAGAAAGGTTTAACAAATAAGTTCCACAAATTGTTTGAACTTAACTTTGACTACAAACCTTGAAAGTTTAAGCTTTATTAAAGTTCATACGTTTACTCTGAAATAATATGTAGAAAAAATTTTCATCATAGGTACAGCCAAACAATTTGTGGAACCTATTTGTGAAACTTCTCTGATTGTGAGTCAAATTTTTGACATGTACTGTAGAACTCATTAATTTGGACTCACTTTAATTTTAAACAGATTCTTAAATTTGTTTATAAAATTTTATTTTATTTATATTTTTATTTGAAAATAATTTCCACAAACTTGAAATTTGTTAAGGAAATAAGTTCTACAATTAATTATTTAGAAAAAAAATCGAAATTGATTAAAGTAAGAGAATTCTTTTAGAAAAAAACTGTATCTAAAAAGTTTTATTAACAAAATCCTTCCAAGAAACGATTCCTACAGATTTGTAAAATGAAATTTGTGTTCCACAAAAACGAGTTTTGTAACAAATTTGATTCACTTCAATTTTAAATCAAATTTCAATTTATCAAAAAACTCTTATGAATTCATATTTTTCACAAAATATTAAAAAACAAAATCTGAAGAGATCTTCAAACAAAAAAATATTTCGTTCCACAAGTGTCTTTGAACTCTTTTCTCATCCACTTCCCACCCCTTTTTCTGCTCTTGCATATTTTTTTATTAAAGTGTTGAGATATTTGCTCCTCGTGAATGCATGCACACTTGCTTACTTTTTCGTCTCGTCGTCTTTTGGAGTGTTGAAGTTGTTTCATGTCATATTCCACTTGAAAGGATACAATTTTTACAAGTCTTGTTTGTTGCTCAAGAAGCTTTATATATTTAATGTAATCATCCAGAATGGCATTTACTTACACAAAATTGCAAATGCAACCTAACTCACATGAATTCAAAAAGAAGAAAAAAAAATGAAATTGTGTTAAATTCAGACGACTTTCATTCTTTTTTTGTTACTCTGCACTTCAGTTACTTTAATGACATTTTTTGTCTGTATTTTATGTCTTCCTTGTAGTTCGTTCAAATTTTTTCGTGTCTATGGGAAGAGAAAAACATGAAATCTTGTCATCAAGCCAGATTAAAAGCAAGTATAATTGTCGAGAAAACGGAATTGTTATCAACAGTGCCTTTTATGCCAGTAACTTAGATAAAAATTTTTATAGGGGAGTGTGGGGAGATTGACCGACAAATCCACTAGACTTTGTTCGAACAATAAAATCTGGCATCTATCTCTGGGAGATCCGTAATTTGTGAGGTGCTTTTACCTTTTTTTTCTCTTCGTCGTTGTTTTTGTGCCTTGCTACAGAATTCCTGTTTCCTTTTTTATGTTTTCTCATTTATTTCATTCCCATTTAATTTTCCTTCGTCATATCCTTGTTTACGATCCAACAGAGGGAGTCGAGTGATACCGACAGCAGATAAAAGCATTTTCATAGCTTAACACTTGACTTGTAACATATGACGCTTGTAACTCTATCTCACTATTTTTTTTTTCTTTTCGTCTGACTGTCAATAGAACTCGTTGGAGTGGAAAAAAAAATAATCAAAAAAAAATCGTGGAACGAGAAATAATTATTAAAAGACTCGTAATCCGTCGCAAAAGCATCGCAACGAAAAAACAGCCAAAAGCAAATTTTTTTTTGTACGGAAAAACTGCATTTGGGAAGATTATGTAAAACCACGATCTCGTCGCCGCTTTTCTTTTGGCATTCATACCAACAAACATCAATGGGGGAGAAAATGCAAATGGAGTGAGTGAACAATGACGAGCCTCGCAGCAGCATCAAAAAATTTGAATAAACTTATAGAATTGCACAAGCCGCACAAAAATGTCCTCAAGGCTATCACGGTAATTATTTTTTTTTTCTTTTTTTTTTGTATTTATTTTATAAGAAACTGGCGGTGATGGGAAAATTAGGGGAGAGGATCACGTTTTTAAGATTTTTAAAAAATATTTAAAAAAACGAAAGCTTTGTTGAAGTCAATTTTTTTAAAAAATAAAAAAAAAATAATTCTTGAAAATTAACTTTAAAAAATAAATAAAAATATTTAATTAAACATAAATTTAAAAATTTAAAAAAAATTTAAAAATAAATAAATTAAAAAAATTTTAATTAAAATAAATTTAAAAAAAATAAATTTAATTATTTTTAATTTAATTAATTTCTTATTTTTTAATAACTTTAAAAATAATTATTTAAAAAATTAAAAAATTAAAAAATAAATAAATTAAAATTTTAAATTAAAAAAAATTATAAAATTAAAAAAAATAATTAAATAAAAATTAAATAAAATTAAAAAATAAAATTAAATTTAAATAAAATAGAATTACTAAATTATTAAAATTAATTTATTAATTTAAAGTTTTTATTTATTTTATTATTTTTTTTATTTATTTTATTTGAAAAAATTATTAAAATTCAATTTTTAAATTATTATTGCTAAAAAAATATTTTTTAATTCAATTTTTAATTTAAAATATAAATTTGGATCCAAAAAAAATCCGCAAAAAATATTTCCATCACTGACATCTAACGTGGAATTTTGATTTGATTGCATTCCTTAACGTAAACACCGAAAAAAAACTTTTTTATTGGTATTTCTTGATTTATGGGCATTTTTATGAGGCAACATTGATTTACAGCGTGCGAGAATCGTGGGCGACCAATAAGTCCAAACACATCACAATGAGAGAGTCACGAAATGAGCATCGATAAAATTTAATGATCATCTAATTACTTGTGTGGTTAACCAGCGCGAAGCAACAAAAACATTAACGCACTTCTAATTAAAGTTAATTTTAAAGCTGCGCCGGAGTAGGTCAGTTACGTTCTCTATAACTGTAAAAAAATAAATAATCACGAAGAAATCTAGAACCTCACAAGTCAAAACCGTTCAAAAGAAAAATCGTAATCGGCGTCGTATCAAGTTATGTCATTTAATGCATCGCACACCGGTCCGGTTCGCAGCGAATTTCATTTCAAGGTGAACTTTTGAACAAATATCAAGCATTTATTCGCATTTCATTTAATGAGTTTTTATTTTTTTTTTTTGCATAAAATAAATGTTTGTATTGAGAAGAAAAAAAGTTTTGTTCGTGAAATTATGATTAAACGTGTTTTTGTGTGAACGTATTGAACAAGTAAAAATAGTTGGATACAAAAAACTGGATAAAATGAGAAATGACCATTATGAGCAAGTTGTTTAAAAAAGTTGATTGGTTGCGTCGATAAAGTATTGCATGCGTGTTATTATGACATCGAGTTAGTTCTGGGTTGTTTTTTGTTGCGGCGATTGAATTTTTTCGGCGATTTTACGGTGCGATATTGTACGAAATGGGCGCCAAGTTGGTCGATTGTTGTCAGTGTTGGCATTGAAAATTAAATTTTGGCAAATTTTGATCAAATATTTGTGAAGATGATGGATTTATCTGTTTAAATTTCAAAGAAAATTGGCAGAAAATTTTTTACAAGATATTTTTTGAGCAAGAAAAAATAATTTTTCATGTTTCTCCTAATTTTTAAAGTCACTTTTTGATTTTTTTACTAATACTTTTGTATTTTTAATTATACAAATATTTATTAAAAATATTTAAAAATTTAAAAAAAAAATTTATTTAAAAAAAATATTATCGATACAAAACTATTAAAAAATAATTTAAATAGCAACAAATTTAAAAAAAATTAAACTGAATTTATTAAAATTAATTAAATAATTTTTTTGCAAAAATTTAAAAATTTTATTCATATTAATTTTTTTTAAAATTAATTAAGGTAAAAATTCTGAGTGATATAAAACATAAAAATTTTATTTCAAAATTTAGTTAAAATTGAGAAATGATAATTATTTTACAAAAAATTATTTTAAAAATTGCTTTAAATTCATTTAATAATTTTTAAAGCCAAAAATATGAAAAAATTAAAATTTTTAATAAATTTTGTGTTTAAAAATATATTTTAGTTATAAAAATTATTTTTAAAATAAAAAAAAATATTTTTAAACTTAAAAAGTTTATTTAATTTTTTTTTTTTATTTATTTATAAAACCCAAAAGTAAACAAAACTCATTCTCAAAGTCAGAAATTCATTTATTTTCAAAATAAAACTTTTGAACTTGAGACAAACACTCTTTTTATGACTCCTGAACAACTAAACTTTTACACAAAAACTCCAACATAATAACAAAAAACTTTTATTTATTTACAAAAACTTTTTTTCCAAATCCATTCAATTCGAAAATCAATACAAAATTCACTCCAGACCATTTTCGGCAAACTCAAACTCAGTTATTGATGTTTCATTGTGCAAAATTTATCTCGTTCGATTTATATAAACAATAAAAAAAATTTTTTAACATTGAACCATATTGAACTACCATCAGTCGAATTCATAATTCGATCACTCTCGAACAACATCGATTATAATTTTATTTTATTTTATGTTGCGAGATTTCGAAATTTTACGAAAGACATTGAAATGTATGTGTAGCCACCATATGTTGCTTTATTAATTTTTAGCAAGTAATTTTTGGATAAAATTTACACGAGAAGAAATTTTCTGCCACAATAAAGTTTTATCACTGCAGAGTCTCTGGCAACCACAAATTCATTAAAAATAAATGCTTGACCGAGTTTGACAAACAACGAAGTAACAAACATTAATTTGATACTAAAAATTCATTAATTGATTGACCACACTTGCAAACCTCTCTTTCAACAAAAAAGTAAAAAAAAAGTAGAAAAAACGGTTCGACACTGAATTACTTAATTTTTTAAATTGTTTACTCCAGTTAAATAATTTTTTTTTCTAACTGTGCATTTGTAAAAAAAATAATCGAAAAATAGGAAATAAAAAAAAAATAAATTAAAAAAAAATAAAGGAGCACAACCGTTACCTTTTAATAAAGTGTTTGTCTATTAATTTTTTTTTTGCTATTTTTTTGGTGAGCAACTAATTTATTTATTTTTGCTTGCTATACTAATAAACTTATAAAAGCAAAATTCAAGCACTAGTCTGTCTGTTTGAACTTATAAAATAATAAAAATAATTTTCGCACTCTATTAAATAATTTCTACTGAAAATTTTTAATTATTTTTTTTCTTTACCAAGATTCGGCGTAAATTTTTTTCATAATTTTTTCATTTGTTTCGTTTTATTTTATATTAATTTTTAATTTATTTTCATTAAACACAATTAATTATTAATTAATTTATTATTAATATTTTTTTTCGTCGTGTGTTATTTTATTATTTCAGTTTTTTTTTCGTGACTCGATTTAATATTTTTTTTATTAAATTATTTATTATTATTTTTTATTGATAAATATTTATTGCACAATTTTTTATTATTAATTAATTTTTTTTCAGTATTTTTATTTTTTTTTATTTTTTAATTTTTTTATCACTCGCGAAAAATATTTTATTTAAATTTTACTGATAAGCCCAAAAAATTTTTTTATTATTTTTTTTTTATTAATGAATGACCGAACGAACGTAAGAGAGATGGCTTTCGCACACCTTATCGCACCTGTAACTAAAACAAAACTGAAGAACTTTTGCACACACAAACATTTTGATTCACAAAAGTTTACAACGTTCCCGTAGCCGCGAACGAGGCTCGTGCTCAGCTCAACACACACACACATTTTTGGTCCATATCTCTCCGTACGGCAGGCACGTAACTAACTCACTATTAATAACCATAACAAACATATTTGCGCAGAATCCCATTCAGAAAACAAAAAATCAGTTTTTATAGTAAAGAGAGAGCGCCGTTTCGTGATAACTAGACAGCATGAATGAAGTTTTGTACTCACGTTTCGTTTCCCGCATGTTTCTCTCTGTTGCTGCTTTTGTTGTGATTTTCGTCTCCCGCAACAGCTGTGGGACGTTTTTCCTCTCTCTTGCTGCTGCTGCTGGAACGTTTTGTCGTTATTACATCATCTCGACTCTTGCGACGACCATGCGATGGCAGCAGTGTTTTCGGTGATTTCGGCGATTTTGGGGACTTGGGCGATTTCGAACGATGATGTCTCGGGTTATGATGTTTGTTAATTTTTAACGGAATCGCAGCAAAAGTCGAGGGCGAATTTGACGAAGTTTTACGAGTTTCGGTGGATTTTCCCTGAAAACGAAAAAAAATATTTTGGGAATAATTCTATTAAAACACATATTTAATTAATTAATATAATAAGTGGATTACAACAACCGACGACAAACAAACAAAATTCATCAACATTTATTCAACATTCAAATTCATGTATTTTTCGTGTTCAGAGGAAAAAGATAACGCCAAAACAACATACCGAAAATTTATTCATATTGGTTTCCTATGATAATATTTGTCTATGAATCAAGCTAAATACACACATACGAGGCAAATATTCACATGATTTGAAGCCAATGCATAAATAAATTTCTGGAAAATCGGATCTGGGACAGATTAAAGTTGAAGTGTTGATTGCACATAAACATAAAACCGATGGTAGAGAGATAGTTTTTAATGTTCCTGGATGCTTTTATGGGGATGGGGAAATGTTTCGTAGCACGCAAGGAAAAGGAGATTATTATGAAAGTTCTGAAAGGATTAGCAAACGAGTAATCGTTAAAAAGATTTCTCGGGAAATTTTAGCAGAAAATTGTATTTTCTTGTAATTTTCATTTTTCATTGAAATTTGTTTGAGGGAAGTTTGTTTGAAAAATTAAAAAAAATTATTTTTAAAAAAATATTAAAAATTAAGATTTAAACGAAAATTAAATTAATTATAAAAATTTAATTAATTTTCGTTTTTTTTTTAAATATGACATTTTTAAAACATATGACATTTTTAAAATTTTGGGAATTTTCGATATTTTACTTGATTTGAATATCAAAAATAATCAGAAATTGAAATTTTTATTTAAAACTCAAATAATTTCAAAAATTATAAATTTATTTTAAGTTGCAAACTCATGAAACTCGTGAAATTTTTCTCTTAAAAAATCCTTAATCGAAAATTTTTGGTAATTTTTTTATTTTCAAGGTCATTTTAATTGAATTTTTTCATATTTTAACGAATTTTGAATGAAATGTGTAGCGGAAATATTAAAACTACGTGTTTACTTGTTTAATCCAATCACTCGACTGATTTTTATTTCATCATAAATTGAGTAAAATTATTTTCTAGGCATACTTCAATTAAATTAAAATTTTTAGGTTCAACGTGAGTTTAATTTTTGTAAAGAAAAATTCACCAAAAAACTATTCGGATTTCTCTGAAAGGGCTTTTAATATTGAAAATTTACCAAAAAAGTGTCTTCAAGGAGAGCCAAAAGTAAAATTTCAAAAAAATAATAATAATTTTGAAAATTTATTTTTTATGTGACACTTTTGATTCGCAATTAATTGTAAAATTTGTTAAATGTATGAAAAAATATTTTGAAAAGTAATCTATTTTAGGTATTTATAAGTTTTATATTTTTTTAAACATTAAAAATTTTGTTTAAATAAATTTATAAAAATTTAATCGTTATTGCTCGATTTTTTCAAAACTTAAAAATTTCCTAAAAATTATTTATTTTTTTCTCTCATAAAAAAATATTAGAAAATAAAAAAAAATAAATTAAAATAAAATAAATAAAAAATTTAATTAAAATAATTTAAAAAATAATAAATAAATTAAATTTGACAGAAAAATATATATTTTACGAAATTTAAAAAAAATAAAATTATTAAAAATATATTTGAAAAAAAAAATCAATTTTTAACAAAAAATTTTGAATTATATCTGCAAAACTAAAAAATTCATTCAAAATTTAAAATTTTTTAATTTTTTCCTCAAGAACAAATTTTGCGCAATTTTTTTTTAATAATAAATTTTTTTTTTTTTAAATAAATTCCCTTTAAATATTTTTTTAAAAAATCCCCTTTTCCTTGTCCATCCATCATCCAGTCGCCCGAAAAAGTTAATTTCTCAGCGTGTAAAACCCTAACAGTTTGACCTAATTCCTTATTTTTCTCTATCATACGAAAAAAGGGAACAACATCATTTAATCTCATGATGATGATGATAGCTAGAAATTTTTCCATTCATGACCTAATATAGCCACTAAAAGACTAGAAATGAAGCAAAAAGGTGTTCATACGGAAATTTCGTTCCTTCTTCCTCGCATTTAATTTTTTTTCCTCTCGTATTTTTTTTTTCAAACAGGATAAAACTTCTTTTTTAAAATAAAATATCCTTCGGCTACTAATAAGACCCTTTTTTTATTATCAGATGAATTATTTATTTAAAGAAACTTGGTCATGATTCGAATCAATTTCAGCCAAAAAGAAGAAAAATCAATTTTTGTTGTGTCATTGTTCACAAATCGAGCAAAAATCGAAAAAAAAATTGATGAAAGCTACTCACCCGTCGCTGTTGTTTCGGCATCTCGTACGTCAAATTACTCACAAACACCTCGTCGTCGGCGTCTTGTTTGACATTTTTGTTGGTGTCACGGACAGTATCGCCTCCCTTTCTCACACTTTTCTCGTAAATAATTGAATTTTCATCACCTTTTGACTTTTCGTTCTTTTTCGCGTCATTTTCGAGCGTCGTCATCGTCGCTGGAGGAGCAATAATTGAATTGTCAGCCGATTTGTGATGTTCCAGTTGTTCGATAGTTTGGAATTTGCTGCCAGTGGCGTCATTTAGGGTCATATCGTCACTTTGGTATCGTTTGAGTTTCTGTCCGCCAAAGTCATTTGATGCCAAATTCATCTCGGATCGAACTGGAGCGTTCATGGCATCGCTAATTTTCGGTATTGTGCCTGTGGTTTTGTTCCGACGACGTTTCATTGTTGTCGTAATTGCTTCGTTCGATGATTTTTTGCTCGCGTTCGTGAGTGTGGCGTATTTTTCTTGTGAATTTAGGGAATTTTGTGTCATTGTGACGGAATTAATTGATTGGTAACTTGGTTCGTCGTCCGTTTTTGGACCGCCACGTGATCGGGACTTTGCCCGGGTACTGCCACTACCTAGCATTGCCGTATCCGAAGACGAGCTATACTCAACGGTGCTCGTTGAAGCTCGTCCACGCTTCGATTTTTCACCAATTGTCTCATACACGTGCTGCACTTTCCTCTGTCCCGGCGGAAGATTATCTTCCACGTTGTTGTTGTTGTACTTCACATTGTTCACGTGCTTGATAAAATCCTCCGCATATCGCGTGGCTTTTTGTTCGTAATATTTATTGTTATCGTGATAAAGTGGTTGTTGTTGTGTGTTATTGCTTTTGTGACTGTAGCGCGTCGAGCTGCGACGACTGAAATTTTGCTGGGTGTCGTCAAAGTCGCTACTGAAGTAGCTGCTTGAACAGTCGCAATTGCGACACCGATCGCCGTGCCGACAGTTATCCGAATAACTGCATTTGTCGCCGTCCAAGCTGCAACGGCGACACGAGTCGAAGCCGAACCGACAACTTTCCGTGCTACCGAAATACCGGCGATTCGATTGGTACGAGAAGAGCGAGTCGCCGAGACTGGAGTCGCTCATGATTTCGTTGCGCGCGCGATTGAGGGAATTTTCGCTTTTGAGGGAAACTTCGCTAAGGATCGACGCGGAGGAGCCCGTTTTATAGATTTTTGGGTCGGCGTAGTTATGGGCGGCGGGATAATAGTTACTGCTGAAAAGGAAGGTTGGTTAGTTTTTTTGGAAAAAATAATTTTTTAACCTAAACGACTTGAGCTAGAAGTGAAAAAAGCACCTGAAAAAGAAAAAAATTTTAAGAGGCGTAGTTTTTTTTAAAATTAATTATAAATTCAATTAAAATTTATTTTTTAAAAGAATTTTTTTAAAATAATTTTTTTAAAATATTTTTTGAATAATTTCTAAATTTTTCTGATTTTTCCTAAGAACTTGTGGATTTTTTTGGATCAATTACTAAATAAATAAATTTTTTAAATTATTATGAAAATCAAATTTTAAAAACTGCTTATTAAATTATTGAAATTTTTATCGTCACTTTACCAAAAATTTATTAAAAATTATTTTTTTGTTGTTTATAAAAATTTTTCATTCAATTTAGGCCGCTCCAAACGAAAATCAAAAATAAAGTCCGATGCCCCATTTAAAAAGTCAAAAATCCAATAGAATTAATTTTTCACTTTTTAACTTAAAATGATCTTAAATCGATTTTTAATTTGAAAGTTTCAAAGAAGATTAATAAAAAACAACAAAAATGTTGATAAACGCTCAAAAATAGTTAAAAATTTTGTCATTTTGTATGAAAATAGTATTTCAAAATTTTTTTTATTTTGCCCCCCCCCCCATTTTATTTTCAAAACTTTTGGACTTTATTTTTGATTTTCATTTGGAGCGGCCTTATTTAATAAAAAACCTCGAAAATTAAAAAAAATATTTTTTCTTTGGAAATTTAACGAAAATTGTTTCTTGAACTAAAATTTCCGTTTGAGAGTTTTCGAACATTTTAAAAAAATAAATTGGAAAAATTTCTTTCTTTTAAGGAAAATTAAATTTTTTTAACAATTGTTCAAATTTATGCATAAAATTGAAGGACTGATGTGATAAATCGCACATATGGATATGTATAAGGCGCCATCCATTTACGGCGTCGGAAGTTTGAGGGGGCGTAGGGGTCCTTGAATTTCCGATGGATTTCGACGTAGGGGGAGGGGGGTTAAAAGGAAAATACGACGTCGTATTAATTTTCTATAGTTAAGATTTTTTTGTTTCAATTTGTCAGAAATATTTAGGCACTTCAAACTTTTTTGATCTGTTTTTTAACTTACTGAGTAAACATGTACAATTTTTCACAAATTTCCATATAAATTTGAGCTAATTTTTAACAATTTTTCTTAAAAAAGGGGGGGGGCTATTTTACTCAAAAGTACGTCGTAAATTAGGGGGGGTCTTTAAATTCCGACGGTTTCCGATTATAGGGGGGGTGGGGGTCAAAAATTGTCCCTTTTTATCCGACGCAGTAAATGGATGGCGCCATTAATGGTCTGAAAGCTAAATTTTTAAGTTTAACCAAAAACATTTTTTTTTATATTTTCGAGTTCTTCATGCTTTATTAATGCAAAAAAACAATCGAAATCAAAAAATTGAATTAAACTTTGAAATTAGAGTACTTTGAAAATTACGTTTTTTGTATGAAGTATGGTGCATATGTGCGATTTATCACATTAGCCCTTCAATTAAATTTTTAAATAATTTTCTTTAAAAAATTTTCAAAGGAAAAAATTAAAATTCAAAGGATAAGTTGAAATGTTTATAATCAATTTAATAAAATTTTCTGATTAATTTAAGAATTCTATGGAATATTTTCTTATAAAAATATTTTAAAAATCTGTAAATTTAAAGAAAAAAAAATTATTTTTAAATAATCTTAAACATTTTTAGTAAAAATTCTTAAGTCTTAGATTTTTTTTTAAATTTGAATTCTTATAAAAATTGTTTCCAAATTATTAAAATATTTTTTTTTTATTTTTGAATAAGGTAAAAAATGGTCCTGAAAATTGTTCAAAATTGAAAAAAAAATAAAAATATATTTTAAAAATAATAAAATTTACTACGCCTCTGAAAATCAAAAACAAAACAATTTACCTCCTTGTAAAATCCGGTTTCGCATAAATGTGTTCGGGCCTTATTAATCGCTGTTGTATCGAGTCACTTGACGACGACGATTTCGCCAGATGCGCCGTATCGTAACCGTACACCGGATTGAATGTCGTCGTAATTGTCGCTGGTTGTGCATAAAATATCGCAAGCGGTTGTTGTTGTTGTTGCTGCTGCTGCTGAAATTGCTGTTGTTGCTGTATCTGCGGTTGCTGCGGAGACGCTCCAATTTCCGCATATTGACTGATCGGGTTGTAGTCCGAGTTGAATGCCACGGGAGTCGTCTCGATTTTGTAAACGTTCGGATTGTTCGGGTTGTACGACTGAAATTGCAGGACATTTCCTTGCAATTGATACGGATTTTCCGGTTCGATATTTTGATTGGTGCCTCTTAGCAGGGCATAAGTTTGCACGTAGTCCTTCGTTAAGGTGCCATAAGTGCTGTTGACTTGATTTTGTTGCTGCTTGATGCAAATATCGCAATTTTTGTCGGTGCATTGCTCGACACAGAGCGCGCAATCGATGAAATTTACCGGCGTTTCGAGCGATTGGGGTTGCGGTTGGGCCACCGGGATGAACGTTTGGATGGGTTCTTGCATGCTCGCCGGATGATCGTCTTCCAGCAACGATTTGTCCGCGAAAAATATTTCCTCGTAGATGTTTTCTTCGCTTTTCGAGATGGCTTTCATCGAATTTGCTTTCGAGGATTTTTTGCTCTTGGAAGACTTGAGTCCTTCTTTGATCAAGTAATAATTGAAGCTCTTAATTCCGATCTCGCCTTTGAGAAAACGTTTCCCAATTTGGAATTTTGAGTCTTTTTGCGACTTGTTTTTGCTGTTTTTCCGATACAAATCCTCTGGCGGCGTCGAAGAATTGACTCGAGTTGCGTTTTGACGCTGAATTTTTCGCTCTTCTTTGCTTCCCTTGCGGATTTTTTCGATATCCAGTCCTTCAACGTAATCCACGGAATGCCTATCGTACGAAAGCGGTAGCGGAGGATCGACTACCATTTGCCCGCTGGCCCTCAAAAATTCCTTTTGAAACCATGAAAGTCTTTTTTGCTCGATAAAATCTAAACTAAAGCCACGCCGGTCTAAGCTCTGTCCGCGTTTCGTGAAAAAAATCACCTCTTCGTCCAAATTGTTGTCCGAACTGCAGGTCGAGAGGTTATCGAGGATCGCGTTATTGCTACTACGTTTGGTGCTACTACTGCTATTTATTGCTTTGCTACTTGTCATTTTTCTACTTGGTCGTGCATCGTACGTATTTGACTTGATTGCGTCCATGCTTTTGTTGCTTTGACGTTTTCCACCGACGGCAAGTTCGGGTCCGCTGTTGCGACGTAACGGGAGTGCCAAGTGACGCACGTCTTCCGTATACGCAGGATCATTCACGTACTTTTCGCGCACGGAGGATGAACTGCGTTCCTTAAACTGTGGAAAAAATTAAATTTTAAAGAAAAAATTAAAATTCACATCAAATCAAAAATTTAATAGTTTTGTTCAAAATTTTTTAACTTATAAAAAAAATTAAATTGTAAAATTTTAATTTTTAATATTTTTGTCAAAATTTTATTTTTCAAGCTAAAGTTTAAGTAACATGTTTTAAGAAACATGAAAATTTAAATTTTTTAAAAAATAAATAAAATATTTTGAATATTTGATAAAAAAAATTGAATAAATTTAGAAAAAAAGATTAAATAAAAATTAATTCTTTTTTAAAAAATTAAAGCAACAAAAAACTTTTTAAAAAATAAAATTTATATAAAGTTTTCATAGTTACAATTTTTTTACAAGCTAAAAATAATAAAATTCATAAAATAATAAAAATTTTAATTTAAAAAGTTAAATAAAAAATTTATAATTTAATTAATTAAAAATACAATTTAAATAAAATTAATTTTAAAAAAATTAAATTTAAATAAAATTAGGCCGCTCCAAATTTTTTTTGAAATGCCCCATTTTCGAAAATCCAATTAAAAAAAAAAGTTAAAAATTTCATCAAAATTGACCGTTTTTTGATCTTTTTTCACATTTTTTCAAGGTGTTTCCCAAAATTTTTTAAAAAATTTTAATCTTTTTTGAATTAAATTTCTTTTTTTTTTACATGAGTTTTCTTCTTTAAAATTTTTTTCAAGAAATTTTTTTTCAAAAATTCTTGACAGTTATTTTTACAAAATTTTTTTGTTCAAATTTTTAACTTGAAATATTCTGAGATAAATTTTAAATTATTAAATATCAATGTAGATACCATAAAATCAACTAAAATATTGATTTATGACAAAAAACTTTTAAAATTTTGTCATTTTGTATGAAAAAGTATTTCAAATTTTTTTTTTGCCCCCCCCCATTTTGAAAAAAAGTTTTTGGGAAAAAAAGTTCGAAAAAAATTTGAAATGGCCTTAATTAAAAAAAAAAAAGAATTAAAAATTAAATTTATATAAAATTAATTAAATTTAAATAAAATTAATAAAAAAAAAAAATAAATAAAATTAATTAAAAAAAAATTAAAATTAAATTAATTAAAAAAAAATTAAATAAAATTAATTTAAAAAAAATTAAATTCAAATAAAAATAATTAAAAATTAAATTAAAATTAAGTTGATATAAAAAATAAATTTTTAATTAAAAATATATTAAAATTAATTATTTAAAAATTAAATAGTAATTTCAGATTTTTTTTTTTCAAATTAATTCTTGAAACGTCCTAACCCAAAAAAAAAAATATTACCTTAAATTTATTTTTCTTCCTGTTTTTGTTTGGTGTTTGATTGGTTTGTTCGTTAAAAGACGATAAATTTTGTGCATCTGCTAAAGTTAGACTAGTTTTTGCTGTTAACTTTTGTCTAATTGCTGCGTAATTCTTTGGTGTGCTTTTAATTTTATGACTTTGATTACCTTCAGATGTCACTTCTGTGGTCATCCTATCACTTTGTTCCAAAAATTCGGCCTGTTATCTGCAAAAAAAAAAGAAAAAAAATCTGATTAAATTTTCTTGTTCGAATGGATTATTATTTCCTTGAATTATTTCCACACAACAAAACGACAAAAGAGATGAATTTCAATTATTTTTCTATTTATTTGTTCATCCCGTTCATCTCTTACGTGCATGGAAAACACGCATTTCGCCCACCTGTTCATCAGGATTAAATAACAATCATAAAACTGGGCAATGAAATGATTTTCTTGCATGGTCTGAGATCATTTCCAATTCCAACCGGCAAAGAATGAGAAAGCAAATTATGTACAAGTGATTGTTGAATAATTCAAAGCTCTCCGGTGTGTGTGCGACTCCGAGACAATGCACGACAAGACAAAACGATTTGCAAGACAGTGTCGTTAAATATTTAGAGAAAGCAAGTAAGCGAACGGAAAAGCGACAGATAAAAAAAATGGAGAAGATGCAAATTTCAGTCCAATTAGGAGTTGAAGGAAAAATCACTGGAGAGCATTTCTTTGTAACGTCAGAGGAGGGAAAAAATGGCGATTGTCAAAGTCATTCGTTTTTTGCAAGGGAATAAGGTCGTCTGGAGGATAATTTCCATAATTGCGTTTGATTGGATTTGCTTATGAACGACACAATTTGAGCCACATGAGCAGCTAAGCAACGCTGTCTGGACCATTAAAAATATTTATTTGTTAAAATTTTTATGAGAAAAATGTCACAAAAGCGTATTTTTAATCAGTTTCGAACAAAAATTTTGAATTAGGATTCAAAGAGTCAAAAATAATTTTTTTTTTTAATTTTATATTTTCTAAAAATTTACAATAAAAACTCTAAATAACGTTTTTCACACAACGTGACTCATTTTAAAAAATACAATTCAAATTAAAAAAATAAAAAAAGTAGTCGTCTAAAGAACGACATACTATACCGCATTTCGATATTACTTGATATTTTCAAGTCAAGTTTTAAGAAGCTTTTGATGAATTTCAAAGCTAAAATTGAATAAATATTCATTCTACAGTTGATTTCCATTGATATTTGATCGATTTTTGATAAAATAAAAAAAGTACGATTTTATCATATGAGGAGCAAAAATCGTACTAAAAAAGTACGATTTTATCATATGAGGAGCAAAAATCGTACTTTTTTTCTCAAGTCAATTTTCAACCAATTTTTGATGGGTTTCAAAGCTAAAAGGTAAAAAATATTAATTTTTAAGTTGATTTCCATTGATATCTGATCGATTTTTGATAAAATAAAAAAAGTACGATTTTATCATATGAGGAGCAAAAATCGTACTTTTTTTCTCAAGTCAATTTTCAACCAATTTTTAATGGGTTTCAAAGCTAAAAGTTAAAAGATATTCATTTTTAAGTTGATTTCCATTGATATCTGATCAATTTTTGATAAAATAAAAAAAAGTACGATTTTATCATATGAGGAGCAAAAATCGTACTTTTTTTTTCAAGTCAATTTTTAACCAATTTTGATGGGTTTCAAAGCTAAAATTGAATAAATATTCATTCT